>NC_142798.1:3902884-4147498 GCF_049724085.1 Artemia sp. Qi Xiang Cuo | reverse complement strand
TCCATGTTATACCCATCCCATATGGACTACCCATCCCATTTGGATTGTAGGGATGGGTCCTAAAATGCCATTTCCAGTAGCCACGTGGAGAGAGATCTTGGTGTCCTGGAAGACGACGAATTGAAATTTCATATTCATGCACAAGCGACTATTGCAAAGGTTAATCAGACTCTTGGCTTAATCAAAAAAACGTTCACTAGCAGATCTCCAACTGTTATGACCAAGCTATACAAGAGTCTAGTTCGACCAAGGTTAGAGTTTGGAATGTGTATCGCATGCCCAATCAATAAGACAGACCAAGCAGCTCTAGAATCAGTCCAGAGGAGGGCAACGAAATGTATTAGAGACCTCTATGATGTCCCTTATCCATCCCGTCTCCGTAAGCTTAGAATACCATCTCAAACATATCGTCGCAAACGAGGAGATGTGATAACAGCATACAAGCTCCTAAATGCTGAGGATACCATTCCTGGCCTTTTTCAACCGGACAATTCAAACAGAACTCGTGGTCATTCTCAAAAGCAATTCCGAAAACCAGCCAACACCAGACTAAGGAACAAGTTCTTCTCAAATAGAGTTGTCAGCTTGTGGAACTCCCTTAGTGAAAAAACAGTAACCTCTACCAGCGTGGATGCGTTTAAGTCATCAGTGGATAGAGAGTGGCTCAACAAACCGTGGTGCACCATTTGGGACGCCACAAATGATGATTAACTATCATCACTGAAGCTGGCGGACACAGGATTGGTCCTATCGCTAGCAAGTGCGATTTAAGGTAATTTTAAGGTAATGTTTGCACACCAAACCTACCAACAATATGGCCGATTTTCGCACAGCGTTGCAATTCAGGCGGAAAAACGAATAAGGTCTATAGCGCTGGTTTAGTTATAATGCATAAGTACCCAAAATAGGGGTGAGTGGTAAACCTCCTAACTTGAAAGGTCTGTATTCAACAGAAGGAAGCCTGGATTTCCAGACAAGTTTAAATCCACTATTCACCAATGAAAATTAGTTTGAATCCGTAAGGAAGAAACAGCAAATCATTTGTCATATTAGGTCATGGATGAAGAAGAAGCAGACAGCAGGTGATATAATTAATTTTTGTACTTTTCTTACAAGTTAAACATTAGCAAAATCAAAAGTAGCCTAATAGAAAAGTATTTATATGTATTTCAAGGCATCTGACAGACTATCTGGGTAAGTTTAAGTCTAATTGTTTACAAGTAGCAGGCTAAGCTAGTTCTAATGAATCATTTGCTGACCTCATAGAGACATCCACCACATGGCTAATATGGGAATAAAGTTCATTTGTGATGCAAATGAATATTATATTTAGATTGAGGATGCAATTATAGGTATATATTTGCACATTAGGGGGGTGGGGGTATATATTCTGTGAATAGGCCTATATAGGTTCTAAGAAATTCATGAATTTCTTAGAAAAACAAAGAAAAAGTTGAAGATAAAGGCTCTCCCCCTGAAAAATGTGTTAACTAGGATTATTCTCCATATTATGGAGTAAGAATTGTCTTCTTAATATGTTTCCTTATGTCCAGCTGGACTCCTAGCCTATGCTTAAAATAGCCTACTGGTTGGCCAGTTGGCTAATTTAAATATTTATATATATATATATATATATATATATATATATATATATATATATATATATATATATATATATATATATATATACACTGTCAAATTAGCCATCTGGTGGTATCCCACCTGATAGCCAGCACTAGCCTACCTTTTTGGTAGGCCTATGCTAAGTTGTATGAGCACCCATAAGCTGATTCCTTGGGGGGTTTACCTGATCTAATTGGTACTCTTAATGCTATATGATAGAAATCTCAAAACAAAATATAAAAATAAGGCAGCATCATTCAACCAGGAGGCAGCTGGTGCCTCCTCCTGCCCACCTTTATGGGTGCCCATGCTAAGTAGCCTACCTTGGTAAAATTCTAACCAAGCTACTTCTTGCTATCTTGGAAATTGATTAGCCTTGGTTAGAAAAATAAAAAAATCAGTAATGAATCTAGGGCCAAAAAAATATGGGTAAGGTTTCTATTAATGAACTATTCAGGTAGCTAAGAAATAAACTTACGTCTATAGTCAGAATTACATCCTGAATCCAAATTTAACATGCATTTGTGTTTTAAATGAGCTTTAGCCTACCCCTCACCCCTATATATAGGGGAGAGAGGGGTGAAACCATACATTTTGAAGAGTTTGACCCCCTACAAGGCAAATTTCTAAAGACACAAACTTCCTTTTTACATGAATAGACAACTCAATTAGGTAAATTTTTGGCAGTTCATACTATTGACTCATGAATAAAGTGAACATACTACTCAATGCCTTTTTTTTATGCTCTTTATGAATATAATAATCATTTTTGTCAAAAAAAAATTTCACCCCCACCCCTATATATACCAATTCAGGGTGAAATGGGTTTCACCCTACATATACCAATGAAATGGTATATATAGGGGTGGGGGTAAAATTCATTTCTGACAAAAATGATTGTTATATTTAGAAAGAGCATAAAAAAAGGCATCAAGTAGTATGTTTACTTTATTTGTAAGTCAATAATATGAACTGCCAAAAATTTACCCTCAATTATTCACTTGTCTTGGTGATTTTTTTCAATAACATCCCTTGAGTCATTTCTTGGAGACACCCAAAAACGTGTGACCTGTTCAAGTGTCCAAAGTTGCCCCAACCAGGGGGTGACTTTAGACACACATGGGGCATTTCTGGACATTCATTAACTAGTGCTTGTAATAATTGATCCAAATAATAATAACATTTAATTCAGATTATATACAAGTTAAATGCAACATTAAATTTATTTTATGAGAAATCACAGCCAAATACAATAGCTTTGGCTGTTTGCTCAGTTCCTCTTACAGAAACCAGCACAAGAAGCTTCATGATAATGTCCTGAAAGTCAGTTACTGCATAATCCCAACATTCAGGGAAGATGAACTTCCAACCAGACTTGCACACATAGTTTATTTTTGGTACTCTGCCACTTATTTCTTCAATTTCACCAACATGGTCAACAGCAGAATTTTGCTTCTTTCCCACCATAAATCTTACAAGCACAAAATTTTTACAAGATAATTCTTCATCAGTCTCAAAGTCACTGATACTTCCACAATGTAAAGACTTGTCACATGGGCATACATAGCTTCTTGTCTAGGGGGGGGGGGGCAATTCTGTGATGAAGGGCAGGGGCTGAGGTTATATTGGCAGTTCACAAAAGCTTGCATTGCCAGAAAGCTCTATCATACCTATGAAATCTTTATTAATAAGTAATTGTCAATAAGCTTAAGCATTAATTAGCCTTCTTAGATTAGAGCTAAATCTCCCCAAGACATTATGGATAGTTGCTTCTTGTTTGACTTTTATTCTGTCATTCCAGATGTTTATTTCCAGCTTTTTAACCATCTGCCTTTTATCAACTGCTTTTTTAGCCATCTACCTTTTTTCAACTGTTTTTTCAACCATCTGCTTTATCAGCCATATCTAGTGTAAATTTGTAAATGAAATATCTTAAGCCAAACTGGCCAGCCATGATAAAATACCAACAAAGAGAAAAATCTCTGTGAAAAAAAAAAACAACAAACAAGACTGCAGCCAGTGGAGAGAAAAAACAAAATATGTAAAACAACATGGATATTTAGCCTGTATCCAAACAAGGCGCCTTCAGCACAAAAAACACACAAGAAGAACAAGATAAAAAACCAAGCTAAAACAAAAAACCAGTAAAACCACCACAAAAAAAATATATACAATTGGCACAAACTGATACATGTGGATCAGTTTGTGCCAATTGTAATTTTTTTTTGGTGGTGGTTTTATTCGTTTTAAGTTTTAGCTCTGTTTTTTATCTTGTTCTTCTTGTGTTTCTTTTGTGCAGAAGATGCCTTGTTTGGATACAGACAAAATATCTGCGTTGTTTTACATTTTTGTCTTTTCTCTCCACTGGCTGCAGTCTTGTTTGTTGTTTTTTTTTAACTGAGATTTTTCTCTTTGTTGTTTTTTTTTTAGCGTAAATTAGAATTTCTAGGGGGGGGGGGGGCCGCGGCCGTACTCTTACCCCCATCTGTATGCCCATGACTTGTCATCCAACTTGTTGTTGAGCTGCATATTTATGTCTAAAATGCTGCCTCAAGTTTTGTCAGCAATGAATGAAACTTTGACTTTTTAGCAACTTTTTCCTTTTCTTAGCAAGCCTTAGCCTAGTCTCTGCTACTAGTGCCCTTTTTTCTGGTGTTTCTGTCAGAATTCTACTTTTGCTTTTTCTACAGTTTTTGCATAGACCCACTTACATTTTTCCCAGTGGATATGGTCTGATGTTTTCAGGAGTTAGGGCCATAAACAAGTTTGATGTTGTAATTGTAGAAAATACTGTCTAATCTTGAACACAAGATCTTAAACTTGGAACAAAGCATATAAATATTTTGTACTAAATACTTAAGCAGACTTAATCTTGGAAAAATCTGATACAATACAAAGATTGTTATGCAGAATAATTGTGTTTAAATAGGCTAGGCTGTAAGGCAAGGCATAACTTTTGTCAAACAAACTTTGATAGCCAAAAATATATTACTTCAGGTTCTCTATAACACAACATAAACACTATCAATTTTACCAATATTCTGCCTCCAGCTACATATAGTTCAATTTTACAAGTTGCAAAAAACTTCCGTAAGTACGGGCGAAACCAAATACCACGAAAGTGTCCAAAATGAACCCCCAAAAAAGTGTTCAGAGTTGCCCCATGTTAATGCCATTTTGAAAATTTATTTTTTCGTAGATAACGGCATGATATTTACTGATGAAAACCTCTTAAAGCCTACTGATGAACATTCATTGCTTGCCATGCAAATAGCAAGGGTATACCTTGTCTGATCCTGCTAACTTATGTCTCAATAAAAATATTTGACAAAGACTACATGGGTCAGGATTTCCAGCAAGCATTACAAAACTTCCTTGCCTCTTTTCTTGGTTATCTCTTTTATCCAAAATTTAAAGCTTTCTCCCAATGTGTGTTACATGAAGTTCATCTAGTAGGAATTTTTTTATAGTGATACATTAATTTAATTAAATTAAACAAAAAGTTTAAATGCAAAAATAAATATGATTCACCCAAAACCAAACGGTTGTCATAGGGTGAAAGAGGTAAAAAAAAATACATACATATAACGTCATTTAAATTCACTATAATAAGAAAGAAAGAAAAAAAGAGAGAAAAGAAAGAAAAAAAAAATAAATAAAGAATACTAATAATGCTATAGGGACAGCAACTACATACCATATTCATGTTGTGGGGTCGCACTCACAAACCAGCAAGCAATTACAACTTAAATTAAATCAAATCAAGTCACCTCCAAAACAAGCAAAACTAGAATTAATACTTACTTAATAATTTTTCTTTCAATTGATTTTGAATGGATTAGCTCGAAAACTTTAGACAAGGGGTCAAATGTATGGAGTTGCCCGTGTGGTTTCACCCCTCTCCCCTACCAATTCAGGGTATATATTTGCAAATTAGGGGGGGGGGTGTAAAGTTCATTTCTGATGCAAATGAATGTTTCAAATGAACAATTCAAGATGCAATTCTGACTATAGAGGTAATTTTGAACTTTACCCCCACCCCTTAATTTTCAAATATATAGCCTAGGCCTACCCTGAATTGGTATATATAGGGGTAGATGCAAAGTTCATTTCTGATGCAAATGTATGTCAAAGTTGGGTTCAGGATGCAATTCTGACTACAGTGGTAAGTTTGTTTCTTAGCTACCTGAATAGTCTGTTAATATAGACATTACCCAAAAATAGGTGTTCTCTGGGAAGTATTGCCAAGCTGCTATGTTAACTCTCTCTGATTTCTATAGCTTAGAAATTTGCCTACTTGACAGGTTTGCTTACTATACCTATTGGAATTTTGGCAAAACAATATTATACCTTATTTTTCAGTTTCTTCTCTGGTTTTGGTTTTTGAAATTCCTATCATTCAAATAGGCCTAGGCTAGAATTCTAAGCCATATCTGTAGGTTTTTTTCTAAACTTAGGAAGTGTGTGCATATCTTTGAAATCTCATAGATTGGGATTGAGCAAAGCTGTGAAGCTGAAAATACTTTTCTTGTGCTTCATTAAGCAAAAGATCAATTTTGCAAGGTTTCACTTTTATAAAACAAAGATTTTTAAAGATCAGTGCCTTCTAGAAAGAGAAGGAGTGGAGGTATGTACTTTGAAATATCTTCCCAGGATATACTTTAGTCTGTAGATCCATCCCTAAAAGTTTCATTTTCCTAACCTAACTACTTTCCAAAATAGCAGGAAGTAGGCTGTTTAGAATTTTACCCCTACCTCTTTTTGCAGATCAGGGTTACCTTAAATTGCCTCTAAGAGCAATCTAAGGATTTCTCCTTGTAGAGCTCCAGAATGATGACTTGAGTTGTATTCAAAGTTCTTTAGTGACCAGGTGCTGTTGCATGATTGGTATAATCCCAATTGACTTTACACTCTCTGGAGGACTGCTCAGCATCCAGCCTTTGTTTGAAAACATCAATGGATGTAGCTGTTGACAATTTGTGATGAAAAGAATTGAGTGTGGACTCTAGATATTTAACGTTTTCTGTTGATTAGCTTACTTATTTGGTAGTTAAAAGAGGTAAACTTTTTGCCTGAAAAAATCTGGTATAAGACTTTTCAACATACAGAATTTCCATTTTTACATTTTACCAACTCTCATCAATATTATGATTAGTAAGCTGTTTCCAGTTGACATTGGCAAGCCTTTCAGAGACTGTTTTGTAGTTGACATATTTTTGTTGCTTAGAAGAAGGTTGTTTAGCAGGGAGACATAACTCCAAAATAATTACAACATGGTTGCTATTACCACCAGGTGTGGATATTACATTCTTAACAAGAAAATCAAGATAACCAGATCAAGAGTGGTGGAAACTTAACCTTCCCTGAAACAAGTTGGTTGTGATATTGTTTGAGAGAGGGTAGATAAAAAAGGAGAATCTCTGATGCAAACCCAGATCTACCAATCCATTGGGTTTCAGGAAGGTTGAAGTCCCCCAGAAGGACAAGATCATATCTGGCAAAATTGGGCATCACATTTGATAACATAGCAGCCAAATTAGATTTGGAGTCCAAAGCACAAGGAGCACTAGGGCTTCTATAAATAGCACCCACTACAATTGTGATTGTTTGATTCTGTATTTTTATCTAAACAAGCTCAATTCCATCAGTAGTCATAGAATTAAAATGAATGAGACTAACCTTTAGTCCATCTCTTATGTATAAGCACACTCCTTGGTGGCAAAGTGGGGAATTCAGGTTAGAAAAGAGTAATTGCTCCTAGCTGCAATTTAAGGTAACCATTGATTTTAATATAATCAGGTGATAAGACTGACAAGGTGTTTTTGGTGAAACTTCTGTAATTGCTGCGACATCCACTCCTTCTGTTATCATATGAAAATATCAGAAAGCATATTAAGGGGGCTATCAACATTGGAGCTATGGAACTTCATTCCTTGTGAGGTAGGAATCTGAGAGGATGCAGGACTAGGGTAAGCAGGAACCAAAGAACTGGTAAAAGGTTTTTGATACAGCACTATGAAATGACAAAGAAGAAACAGTAGGTGAACAAATTGCAGAAGAAACAAAGGAAATGTCAGGATCAGGCACAGAAACATTATTATGAACACTACTAGACAGTTGAAAGACTAAATTTGGTGGTGCAAGTCCATAATCATTAAAAAAAAAAATTACAGGGGTAGAAGGAGGCACAGACATTAGTGGATACCTTGGGGTGGTTGGGGGGATTGTTCAAACTGGCAAGTTTTTTTTTTTAACAATGGCCCTTATGAATTATCACCATAGAAACTGATCAATCCTTTTGTTTTAAAGAGCTTCTGTATTATTTGTTTTCTAAATCCAGTTGATGGCTCAGAGAAAAGGAGAGGAGGGGGAGGCTACCATAGGGTTGATGGCTATTTGAAAGTCTTTTTACTTTGACTGGGGATGAGGCACCAATGGCAACTTCGTAAGCATGTAACAGATAATTATACAGAAAAACCATATCATCAGTCTGGGTGGGGATTCCATATGCAACAATGCTCAAATGTTGGAAAAGAATTCTGTAAAAAGGTTACACTGTTGAGTTAGGGCTCTTCTGAAAGAAATGCTACAAACAAAAAGAGTAGCACCTTAAAATTTCTAAATTATTGTTAGCTACCAACTTTTAGTTTTGTCTTTGTGCAAATTCACCCCATGTCCCTCTAAGGGTCTCAGATATAGGCCTAGGCTATGTATAAAACTGAGATTAAAGGTGATGAAATTCTTACTTTATAATAGCCTGTGCAGAAAATTTGCCGAATGGCAGACTCTTCAGAAGGAGACATGCTAGAACAAAGATGCATTTTTAATTAGCTGATTCTGTGCTCTTTTTATGGGTAAAGCTATTGTTTATGAAATTCACCCTCAGCCACCCCCCTTTTATATAGCCCTAGACTATACAAAACTAATATAAAATAAAAATGGTGCCATAAAAGATATTGTCCTATTGCTAGCAACTATGGTTTAGTTTTTTAATCATTAATTTTGAATCCTTAAATTAATGTTGTAATTTAAGGTATAATGTTTCTCAAACATTGCAATTCTACCAGGTGAATAGCATTATTTTTCAAATATGATTTTTAGGCTATGTGTCATATAAAAACAAATGAAATGGTATTATCAAAAGAGTTACTTAAAACAAGGATGAAAATGAAGGAAAGATGACAGTGTGATCAACTGAAAATTGCTATATATTATAAAATAAGAATTTCGTATGTAGTCTAGGGCTATATCTAGAAAGATTAGGAGGAGTAATGGTAAATTGTCACAAATACAGCTCTAAACATCACAAGGGGCATTAAATTAAAATTTAAAAGGTGATGGTTTATAATGCTTCCTTCAGAAGAGCCCTATCTCTATTGTATTAAACTAAAAAATTCCAAAAATGACTCTAAAACAATCATAAATACTTACCTAGAATATCCTTCCTAAATAAATATTGCTTTATTTCACCCCTCCTCCCTCTTCTGATAGATGAAAATACAGCCCATTTTATATATTCTCATTATATTTTAGGTAAAGTTTTTTGTGCATGAGTTTTTTTTGTCCCAGCAAATAGCACAGGAAGGAACATAAACCAAGCAAATCCATAAGTACATGCTCTGGAAAGGTACCAAGGAGCATAAGGCAAGCAAATAGCACAGGAAGGAACATAAGGCAAGCAAAATGGTACATAGCACTCTACTGACCTTGTAAAAGTAAAAAAATACCCTTTTTAGGCCTATAAAAAGTGTACAAACTCTTTTTTTTTTCTAAAGTTATACCACTCCGATTTAGTGGTGCGACATCTCAATTTGGTCCTAATATGGTCTTCTCATAGAATATGTTAAATTTTTTCTGAAATATCGTGTAGCTCTGGGGTTCTAGACTGATATTTAGTAATTTGCCCTAGAAATACAAAAATTCAAAGGTTCCTTTTCAACAAATCCACGTATCGCAGACCTTTCTAATAATTTTTTGTTTTTCTTTCTTTCCCAGAATTTACCTTTCGTATTTAGCGTCACATTGCTGTAAGTTCAAAGCTTAAACTGTTTGGTGAAGCCATCTATAATTTTTTGAAAAAGTGTAGGTCTAAAATTATATACAGAAGTACATTTGTCCGCGATGATGATGTGACACATCTTTTCTGCCAGAATTTAACGCCAAATCCGAATATCAGCTTTACTTTGCAGCCCAATCTTAACTTCGTTTGTTATAGGTTAATTACTTATTTGTAGGCCTAAAAATTTTTTTTGGATAAATGGTATCGCAGGATATGTTTTTATGCCAAATTTTGACACCGAGTCCAACGATAGTGTTAACTTGGTCATCGAGTTTCAACTTTAGTTGCTATTTGCTATTTAATTTGCTATAAACTCCGATTTTCTTACAAATATAGTTGTAAATCCAGATTATAATCAACCTACGAAGCTTTGTAAGGTAGTAAACGGACACGGAAGAACCCTGCTTGACAGAAGCTGAAAGCTTAAACCTGTAAGATGATTAAAGAGTGTTTATTATTTTAAGTACTGTAAGTAAAGCTTACTGTAAGTAAAGCTACAGGTAAAGCCTGTCAAAATACAATTCCCGCACATCCCAACGGTTTTCCTCAAACATACAAAAAAAATCCCGTTAATCCTCGTCCGAATCGTCGCTGTCAGCACCACATCACCCACCACATGCGCAAAGAATTTCGCATGGCTTTATCCCCAAACAAGGGCACTTTTTACCACACACAGTTTTACAGTAACAAAAGGTTGAAGCCTTGTTGACAGATGGAGGCCAGTGGGTCAGTGCTGAAATCATTGGACTGACTCCTAAAATGTCGTGATGGGTCCAGCCAAACTCAAGTGTGTTGAAGATATAGGGCTTAGGAATCACAGCCTGAAGAATAATGCGCCATTGAAGTATAGCTCTCTTGACGTGATATACGAAAGAACCATCTGTTGGGGGTAAGCTGTTCAAGTTCTTTTTTTCTGGGAAATAAATGAATTCGGAGGTTATTGAGAGAATCAAATTCTGACTGTTTTTTTTGCTATATACCAATACAGTCAGTTTTTTACAGATCCGCAAGATTTCGGGCTCGTACATAATGATGTTTTTGATATCACTCCTCACTTTCTGTGTAAGATCAGCAATTTCTTGAATGATCTGTGATTTAACAGCAGATGTAGCAAATGTTTTTTTGCCCTTTGAGAAGAAAAAACTGACCATGTCACATTCACTAATGCAATGTAGCAGCCGTTTTGACTCTTCAACAGCCCACAATGAACTTTTAGCAGTTTACCGGGTTAGAAAGACTTTGTCATGACACTTAACGTAGAGTAGCGGTTCCTAATCTATGTCACAACCACAAAAGACTACTTTGCGAGTGTTCTGTAACAACAGGGCATAAATATGTGCGTCATTTGCTTCAATAATTACTTGGGAACATCCATTTCTGTAGCATTCGGCAACATGGAGAGCAAAACGCGTGTCTGCTTCTTCATGTGTGTTGCATAAGTTCGCTTCGTAGCCCGGGTTCGGATCTATAGTTATTTTTGGATGGGACCAGTTTTAGCACTTTCATTCTATCACTGAATCCACCAGAGAGGTAAATGGTAAATCATAATTCAGAAAGACAGACATGGCTCCACAATTCAAAAATACATTCGACAAGTCTTGCCTTACTCTCTGACTGCATAAGCAAATATCCCAGTTTTCTAGCACCATGCTCTTCGTAACGATAAAACTCTTCGTCACTGTATTTCCTCTCCACTCATGACATCCACTACTGTCTTTTAGAACAATAGGATTCCCGGAAATATTTACAAGGCCGAACACTCCGTCATACCGATTAGCTATAATATGCAGCTCGGTTGTAGTTTTTGGGAGTCGATTTAAGAGCCTTGCAAGGATTCGTATCGAAAATGCCTCAACGGTTTCGGTTTTGTCTAGCACTTGTGACCGGATTAACGGCATGAAATCTACCACCACACCAGTTCCCATGAATCGGAACTTTTCTAGGCCAACTTTCTAAACTTGCAGAGGTGCGAATGAACTAGAGAAAACTTGACTTCTTACCCGATCGAAGTTTTAATACGTTTAAAGACATAGGTTAGACCTATGTCTAACCAAGTATACTACTCCATGTATAGCATAGTACAACCTAAGCCATGTTTAATGTAGTACTGATGATGGGGTGTAGTACTCAAATTATGAGGTGCAGATCCCATCGTGTACTACTGCAGGGGTGAAATAGTACATTATGTTGATGGTAGTACATAAGACAAGTAATATCCCTAACTGTAGGCTAGGGTAGGCTATGCCAAATGTTAGATTTACCCAGCATTTGGTATAGGGTATCCAAAATAACAGATTTGTAGTAGATTGGCTTAAGGTGGTCTCAGTAACATCAAGACTAACATACCCTAAAAAATCCTTGATCTAACTTACCATATTTACAGTATAGGCCAAGTCTGCATAGAAATGTTACAATATGTTCATCAGACAGTTTGAGATTAAAAACTCATTCTTAATTCTAACATTGCCTTTAGTCTTGATCTGGAAGCCAGTTAATGATTTCCAGCAATCTGAAGGTTATTTAGCCTACCTGTCCATTACATAATACAGTTACATAAGGCAGGCATTAGGCGTCGTTCAGTTCCTATTCTTAGCTCTAACCACTAACAGTACAGCTTCCAAATCACCAACCTCAAGTTTAATCAGCAACAGAGTTTAAAATTTTTTTGTTGTTGTTGATAGTGCTTACGGGCTGTTGCCCACTGCACACGTGACATAAACAATGTTTTCAGACACTCAAAATTACTTAATCTTTCACAACTATATTGAAAGGTTGGCTTAATAGAGGGTAATCTTTGAAGATGACCAGGGCAGGTTCTTGGCTTAGGATTTGTAGGGAGACTTTCAATGTCCCATTCTTATCAGCAGATAAACTGAAAATCAGTCAGCATTATAAATACATTTTAAATTAAGACAAAAAAAAAAAAAAAAAAGTTGATATTTGGTTGAAAAGTAAAGTTCATATTCGGATTGGGCGTTAAATTCTAGCATAAAAGATGTGTCACATCATCATTTTGGAAAAATGAATTTATGCATATATTTTTTGGCCTATACTTTTTCAACAAATTCAAGACGGCTTCACGGAACAGTTTAAGCTTTGAACTTTACGGCAATGTGAACTTAAATACGAAAGGTAAATTCTGGTAAAGAATGAAAAACACAAAAATTATAGAAAGGTCCGAGATACGTGGTTTAGTTGAAAATGAACCTTTGAATTTTGAGATTTTCGGGGAAAATTAACAAATATTAGCCTATAGCTCCTGGGCTATACAAGATATCGGAAAAAAAATGAGAAGACCATATTAGGACCAAATTGAGATGTCGCACCACTAAATCGGAGTGTTTTGCTTTTACAAGGTCAAGCCGTGATCTCCAACTTTGCCCCCACCCATATTCGGATTCAGCGTGGTCGATTTAGTCGGAAACTATTGTCAAACTGACTGTGTCTTTCTGACCACCTCAACTCAGAAATAAACGAGATACGCTTTAGTGGCTCCCAGACTATGATGTGAAGCTGTATATAAGGAGCACATCATAATTTTTTTTTTTTTCAAGAAAAATTGTTCTTGACCCATACCATTTTTAATGGTTCTATAGGGACTCGTATAACATTTAATTAATCGCAAAGGAACAAAATCAAAGTGTTGCTCCCAAGACACTATTGTTGTGAGAACATTTGGGAGGGGGGGGGGGCAGACAGAAGGCTGTTTTAACACTTCAGATTGCTCTAACAATGCAGATTTAGTTGATTTTATAGTTGTTTTCAATAATTTTAGTAAGGTGTTTTAAATTTCTAACCAAGTTGTAGTTATAGGTAAATCTTCTGATTTTGTCTAGTATAATATCGTTCATCTTTGTTTCACTTTTGATTTTTAAATTACTTTTAGTATAACCCATTGCAGGGTGCTATTTCTTTTCATATATTTTAGATAGATTCGCAAATTAATGTCCATGTTCAAAATTCGAAGCACTCAATAAGCAACAGTCAGAATGGAAAGAATGGAAAACCAAGAATCAAGTGGTGAAGAGGAAGAAAATAGATCAATGGAATTAGATGATACGGTTCTATTCAGGCCTTTGGCTGAAGATACTTCAGACTCTGAAGGAGAGGATGTTGTGCGGATATTTGAAAGGCTCATAAATAGGTATTTTTTGTCATTTAACTCCTGTCTTCATTTGCCTTTTTTAGGCAAAGTTTGCAATATACCCTCCAAATGAGTAGCCAATCAGGGTATGCCCAAATATGGCGGTTCTGACCTCAGCCCATATAGGTATGCATTGATTGGTCACTGATGCTGACGGCGCTTGGCCAACTCTGCTGCCTGAAGAAGGCAAATGACAAATATAGGGTTTCACATTCAGTAGTTTTTGGTTTTTGATAAACAAACCAGTTTCGACTGAGTTATACAGAATCAGCAGTCCCCTCCCTTAGCTGTGTTACCACTCCACCTCGGTTTTGCAACCCTTAATATCATGTGTTGTTGATAGCTTTAATTCCCTTTATGCCATGGTATAATAACACCATTGGTTTCCTTAAAATTTGATTTCCTTCTTTTTTTGAATACCAATTTCTTTGGCTTTTTTCTTCCTTGGATTTGTTAAATTTGAAACATAAAAGTGTTTGGGTTGCATCAGACAACTCATTAACAGATTCTGAAAGTTGATATGGGCCTGTTTTTGTTAAAGCTACATTGGTCTATTTTGATGCTTAGATCTTGGTTGAAGCTCATTAGGTCTAATCAAGATAGACTAGTAAGAACAACTTATTATCAGATGCCGAATTATGGTTTGAAAACGTCACGGCTGCCCCAAAATGAGTCATTACTAGAAAGAGCGGGAATAAGTGGTCTTACTTATAGAATGAGAGCCTTGGTTCCCGTGATCTTCCAACAGATTTAGAAAGCCAGGTACGATTTATCTTAGAGAGCCAAGAAATTCAGTATTGGCAGGGGCTGGTTTTAAATTCTACTACGTTGGATCAGTATAATCAGGCTAAACCTAGTTTTGGAGAGGAAGTTTATTTAAAATTTAGTTTACTGGCTATGATTTTATGTTGATGGATTCAGCTTAGGGCAAATTGCCTTCCAATCCAGAGCAGGCAAAAAGTGTTAGAAAAAAAGATAGTTGATCCTGAAGGGCGGTTTATGTGTCCTCTTTGTAAAGATGAGGACGAAGATTTGGACCATTTTCTATGGAAGTGCCTGGTACTCTCTGATTTAAGGGAAACATACTTACATTGGATGGTTTTGCTGCTTCCTGGTATTTTAAAAGTAGTAATCCAGCCACAATATTTCGTGTGGGTGTGTACATATATAGAAGCTTAGAAAGAAGGAAAGGTTTATACAATTAATTAGTAATTATTTTACAGAATTACAATAATTTTCGCTCTAAATTACCATTAGGTATTTTTTTCACTATATATTATGTTTCTGTGTGCTTTGTAATTTGTTCTGTTGGGGATTTCTTTATTTTTCATCAATTTTTGTGTGTATATGGCTCAAGGGCTTTTGAAATACACAATCTATCTATCTATCTATCTATCTATCTATATGAAAAGCTGGCATGTACGCAGGGGGGGGAGCTCCGTCCCCCTCCCCCAAAATCTCACACGCAGTTTTATTTTCCCATAATCTTCTGATAGGCCTACTTCTCACATAATAAGAGATTTGAAGGATTTGCCCCCCCCCCCCTCCGAAACAAATTCCTGCGTACGTGAATGATGAGAAGTTACTATCAGTGCTTCCACTTTTTGATCTCAATTTACCCTACTTTTTTTTATCAATTTGCCCTAAAATTTCCTGTATTTAGATCTGATTTCTCCCTAATTTTCTCCCAAGAAAAAATAGATATGTTTCCTTAAATTTCCATACAATCTACACGAAAAAAACATAGCGCAGCATCAAATTGTTATTTTTTACTTCAGATAATGATGCATATAACATATTTTACACTATCGAGAATACATAAAAAAAAGTTCAAATAAGTGTCATTTCCAGCACTTCATCGCACGTAGCGTTTGCCTTCGTCTTGAAGTTAGTGACAGCTTTCGGTATGCTAACAGTGGATGAAGTTTTATCTTTGTTTTTCAACCAGTATTTGACTCGAATAAGTGAGACTAGCGTGAAATTCTCGACACTATCTCGGATGTCTGTTTTGATTAATTTCAGGAGACTAAACAAACGCTCAGCAGGTAAATTGCAAATGGTAAAGAGAAGATCCGTAATATGCACTTTCGCAATTTTGGGTACTTGATTTCGCCACTGTAAGTCTTCAGACTAAATATCTTCATCCGGTACTGCTAAACTCACAGGTCTTCAACTTTGTCATCTCCCAAATAAGGCTCAGTGACGTCAGTCATTGCCTGTGATCTCCATTCTACATCTATTTTCTGGAGGCAACACTATTCTCTTAGAACAGGAAATCTCGCAAATAGTTGCCATAGAGATTTTTGCTTCAAATTTCTTGCATTCTTTGGTTCAACCAAAGCCAAAATGTCATACATTTCGTCTTCAAACTTGAAACGGTCTTTGATCTGCTTGATTATGACTATATAGTGTTTTCGACAAGACTGGTAAAAGAGATCAATATTATCACTTGGCTCTTGAACATCTACGAGTTCTTGCATTGAATCGGTTGCATCTATTCCAGTATGTGTTTGGTCTAAAGGCAGGTACTCACTTGAAAGGTAAGGATCCAGTTCGGCAAACAAACCAACAATGCGAATATAGTCCAGTTTCATGAAGTTAGACGCAACATCATTCACAAATTTTCTGGCACTTGCCTTTAGGGGGGTGAAGAGGTTGAAGCTCAGATTGAAAAACTGTGTTGGATTCGTTAAAGAGGTCGAGAGAGTAGTCCAGGATTTCAAGGTATGGCTTAGTCAACTTGCTTCGTAATGTTGACAAGATAAGGTTATTGGTTGCAGTTGGGTCGTCAAACGTGGTTTCTAAGAAACACTGTGTAAGAGCAACCCGACGATCAATAAGCCTCTTTCTGCAAGCCTGAAGGGACAACCAGTGGGTCGGTCCTGGTGCAAGAATTGAGAGTGCTTTGCATTGAAAGAACTCCTGAAATTCAGCATACTTATCTCATTTGGAAGTGCTTCTGGAAAAGTGGGTATAGATATTTCACGCCAGGTCTTTTAGTGTCTTTGGAAGTGACAAGCATGCATAGGATGAACATAAGTGAATAAGATAGCATGAACATTTCACATTCAAGATATAGGCACCATGGCTTTTATTAGCGTTGAAGCAGATCTATTGGCTCCAAAATGATGTTAGTAGTGTGTGCACAAAATCCAACAATATTTTGCCAGGGAATTGAGTTTTTTTTTCCAATGACTTGTTTGATGCAGTTAGTCAGACCCTCAGCCAACCCATCACTACACTTAACCATGTCCAATACTTCGACATGAAGGTTTAGATCTTTCTCACTAAAAAAACACTACAGTGATAGCTAGCTGTTTATCACTAGTACAATCAGTAGTTTCATCAATTATCACGCGGAAAAAAGCTGTTTTGAGCAACTCGACTAACTGGTTGTGTAGTACCAAAGAAAAATTATGTCACCAAATATTTGTAGCTTTTTGTTGACCCCTGCTAGGGCCTGGTCTTTTGAAAATAATTTTCTTAGGAGAGGGATCAACCTGTCTGCAAGAAGTAATGGCAAATTATGTTCTGCCGAAAATATGCAGATGCGCTGTTCAATCTCTTTGGAATTACTGCCTACAGTCAGAAGTTTTTCAATGCTGCCACGGCCAACCTATGTCTCAATTTCATTGCTGGCTTTTATATACTACTTGGTCAGAGCAAGCCGGGTCAACTCTGAGTTCCCTCAATATTCATACTTCAAACAGAACCTACAGTATGGTACAAAAGTATTTTTCTTTGACTTGTTTGACACTCTTTTATCTATCCAATTTTTAAGCATTGGTAACTGAAGCAGCTTGTCAATAAACTTTTGGTAGAATTATTCCTTTTGGGAATTCTTAAAATCATTAATTTACCCCAGATTTCCCTTAAAATCCTTACTTTAACCCAGATTTCCCTTTATCCCTAGATTAAAAATAAGTGTCCCTAAAAGAAATGATTTCTCCCTAAAATAGGATAGTCTCCCTAGAAGTGGAAGCCCTGGTTAATATTCCGATATAGCTGTTTCACATGCAAAAGTTTTGGTAGTTATTTCTATACTTATTATACTCCCTCCTTCGGCGTTTAGTCTTTCTAGGACGTATTGCATTCCTTCTGTTAGTTCTGAAAGGTCCAAATTTCAGTTAGATACCAATTACGCCTGCTGTTAATTTAAAATAAAAATAAGTAAAAGTAAAAGAAATAAGTAAAAGTAAAAATAAGTAATAAGTAAATAAGTATAAAAATAAGGCTATCTTGTATTTTGTTATTGACAAGGATTTTTTTCGCTATTAGAATGTGTTTTTGTTAGTATACCCAACATAACAAGCTCTGCTCTCTATTGGGGGCTAATGTTTTTCATTATGTTAAGTTGTTTAAATAAAACAGTTGAAGAGAGTGGAATTGCTCATAGCTTCAGAAAAGGGGGTGGAATCAACTTACAACACCTGTCCAGAAGAATAGACTATTCAGTACTAACAACATGTGGGACCCACTAAAAGAACAAAAATAAGTTCCCTTTCCAATTGATGTTTAATAAGTAGCATGTCAATGGCGTGATTTCAAAGACCCAGTGAACAATGAACTGTCATATGAAATGTCTTAATAACAGAGTAATTAATGAAAAGAGAGCATAATTGATTCTGAAATTTTTATTTTGTCAGTGATAACCACTACATATAAATTGAACCAAAAGAACAAGTTAATCGACTGCTGTTGAAGGAGGAGGACCATATACATTGGTGGTTAGTTATGAGGTGCAATTTTTTTTCTACAATTGGAGTTTTGTGAGTTTTGATCTTGTGTTCAACTAAAGATATTTAATTGATAAATTAAACAAAAACTTACCAAGTTTGAAGTTTGATTGTAATTCTACTCCAAAGAAGGAGCGCCAGCGTAGCTGAGAGTTCAACTGAGATAGACCTTTGCAATCGCCTCTATTGACCAAAACAAAACCAGTATTTTAAAGTCATTGTAATATTCCGTGGTTAAGCTCATGATGAAACGCTGAGAGTTCAACGGGAAGGGAAATTGGGAGGGCAGTTGAACTCTCAGCTACGCCGGCGCTCCTTTTTTGGAGTATAATTACAATCAAACTTCAAACTTGGTAAGTTTTTGTTTAATTTATCAATTCTACTCCAAAAGGAGCGCCTTAGCTCCGCCTTCGAGTTCAACTGAGATTTTAAAGTTCAGCATGAGCTATACCAACACTAATGATGAATAATAGCCCTGTTCATTAAAACAGGCTGTTGTACAAAAATTCATTTATAGGAAGATATTTCAAATATAACAAATTACAGTGAATATATTCAAAACACAGATAACTGCTGACCACTTTCAATTGGTTTATTATAAAACCTTGCAAACGTTTTGGCATTTGTCCAGCCTACATATTTTATGATTTGATCTACATCAACTCCTATTGCTTTAAGGTGGGACGTTGAGGCAGACCGTGTGCTATGAGCACCATAAACACTGATATCTATACCTGCAAGAAATAAAACTTCTTTTATACATCTAGAAATAGATGACTTGGACACAGCAGTATGAGGCTTACGATATGTAAGAAAAAGTGCGTCGTTTATATCTTGGTATAATGTCATTCTAATATACCTAGATAGGTGCGTCACCGGACACAGGGACGACTCTTGAAAAGGTCGAAATTTAACTACTGATTTGTGGTTGCCCGGTTTCGATGTTTTTAACAATACATTGATTTGAAAATCAAAACTTCTATCGTCATTATGTACCATGTTACTAAGTGATAAACTGGTCAAAAACTGAAGTCTTTCACAAGCTGATAAAATCAATAAAACTGCTAATTTTTGTGTTAGTGTCTTTAATTGAAGATTTTCGATATCCCAAGCTGGCAGTCTAAAGAGACCAAATACACATTTTACATCCCAAATACTTGAAATCTTGGTAGACTAGGCCTTCTATTAAAGACACTTCTCATAAACTTCTTGGTGATGTGATTACTGCCTAACTGGAGGCTTGGTAGAATTGCCGATAAAGCACTCCTCGCAGTATTAATAGCACTGTATCCAACACCTGAGTGAAAAAGTTCCGTAATAAATGTCAAAGTCTCCGGTAGAGTTGCCTCCAAGGCCTGGATTGTTTCTTCCACAAAAGTCGATCCATTTTTCAATGTAAACTTTGTACTGGTGCTTAGTTGAATCCCGCCACCCATCCATGATAATATCGACTGTGGAGGGAGAATATCCTTGGTGGTGAAGCCCTTGCCGGAGACGACGCAAGCCGCTAGGTGTAACGTCCTGGACAATGGATGGTGCAAGGTCGGTTTCTGTGGGAGAGACAAAGTAAAATTATCATTTGGTAGAAATATTGGACTTCCTATTAAAAGCTTTAATAGTAAGGGATACCATATTTGTGTGGTCCAATTTGGAAAGATCAAAATACCAGTGGCCTGATCTGTTTCCACCTTCTGAAGGATCCTCAGAAGTAAATTGAAGGGGGGGAATGCATAAAAGAAATAATGCTTCCAATTCATTGCAAATTCATCTACGAAAAAACATTCTGGATCTGGTTTCCAAGAAACAAATGTTTTAATCTGAAAATTTAATCTAGTCGCAAACAAATCAATATCTATTGACTGACATACCAAAAAATTCAAAATAGTAAATATTTCAGAATCCAATTTCCATTCCCTTTCATTATCAAATTTTCGTGATGCCTTATCCGCAATATTAGCAACCCCAGGCACATGTTCTGCAGATATCCATCCTTTGCCCTGCAGTACTACCTGCCAGACCTTATTTGCGAAATAATTACAAAGTTTAGATTTTTATCCTCCCATTTTATTTATATAAGCTACTGTGGTTATATTGTCAGAACGCAGCCGGACATGCATGCCTTTAATATCCTGAGCAAAGCATTTTAAACTCAGATAAATAGCGTTCGTTTCTAAAACATTGATTTTAAATCCCTTCTCTTCGGAGGACCGTTCACCTGTGGCCGTTTTCATGGAATATCCATCCACGAGTACCCAACTTAGTTTTGACGCATCACTACACAAATATTTGTCAGTTGATCTAGGCTCAATTACTTTAGAAGCATGATTGGCAATATCGAACCACCATTGTAGTATCAAATTTACATCGGATGTTTAAATTACCCTTGCCGCAAAATTACCTTTCGCGTACCTTAATGCTTGAGTTTTCAACGATTTCGCTTTCTGGCACGATAAGGGCCCTAATTCTACTGATTGAAATGTTGAAACAAGAACGCCAAGAGTTTCAGCCAATTCTTGAATCGTAGTCAATTTTTGACTAAGAATTTTTTTGAACCCAAATGTATAACTTTTTTAATTTTTCTTTCCGGCAGGAAAATACGCATTGATCGCGAATCTAACAAAAAGCCCAGAAATTCTATTTGTTGCCTTGGAATGAGAACTGACTTTCCCGGGTGGATCACAAACCCCAGTTCTGACAGTAATTTTACTGTTTCATAGACATTATTTTGACACTCGAAATATGACCTTCCTAGAAGGAGAGAGTCGTCTAAATACGTAACTGACAAATACCCTTTTCTTCGAACGAGAGAGATAACAGGTTTCATAAGTTTCGTAAGAACCCTAGGGGCAGATGATAAGCCATTCGGCATTGAAGTGAACGCATAACAAAGGTCAACTTTAAAACAAAGCCATATTTGATCTTCAAAATCAAGAGGGCATTAATAATAAAAATCGACTAGGTCAATAGAGGCCATATAACAATTTTTTGTCATCAAAAGAACCGCAGAATGAACACTTTCCATTTTAAAATGGTAATATTTAATGTTTTCATTTAAATTTTTAACGTTAAGAATAAACCGAGTAGACCAATCTTTCTTTGGGACTGTAAAAACAGGAGAAATACAACGTATTTCCTTTATTCTGAAGTCGGGTACTTTAACAATAGCACCTTTATGCAATAAAATATCAAATTCTTTTCTTATAGCCTCTATTTCTTAAAACGTAAAACTTTTGTTTTTTGTTTTCAAAGCTTTTAGTGGTGTTTTCTCAAATTCAATCTTATAGCCTGAGGTTACAATATTCAAATCACTGGTTATTGACTGCCATTTTGAGATGTACTTACTAATTCTCCCAGCTTTAAAGTTATCAGCCAAATGTTGTGACTGCCTATTGAAATTAACAACAAAATCATAAAAATCAAGAGCGGGGTATGATACATAGTACATACCAGCTATTTGCGATCCCTTTTCTGGAAATTCTAGAATTTCTGGAATTTGGACCTCTCTTGACGGTCCTGGCCCTGCTTTCTGCGATAATTTGGACGGGGGGCCTCGTTCTTCCATCGGCAATAATGGTAGGCCCCCCTTGCACGTTTTTTGGTTTTCCAAAATATTTTGTCAAATCCGCCACGGATTTAGCTTTAGATGTTGTTTTGGCAATATCTTTGCCAAAAAGATACTCCGTGACTTTGACTTCAGGAGCACATAAAGCTGATGCTACAGTGGGATCTGGGCTCAATTCCAATTTCATCGCGTGACGTCTTTTTAAACTTAGATCGTAATTGGTGAGGCCAAGCATGTGAACTGCATCTGTAAGGTTTTTGACAACCTTTTCTTTGATATGCTCATTTTCAAGCTCAAGAATCACATTTGCTGCCTCTAAAACACGAAATGTTGAGTGAACAGTTGTCCGCTACACTTGAAGGGCCTTCTCATCCCTCTATCTAGCTTGTGATGAGTGAGTAGCCCAAACTTCTCTATTCACCTTTGGAGGAACGATTTTATCGGTATTCGCAGGCCTAGGGTGGCGCTCAAATAACTCTTTTAGCTTCACTATTTCCAAAGGCTGAGAAAAAGGTCTATTTGCAACTTTGGCAAGTTTCTTATGGATCTTGGGACCCTCTTTGGTACCCGAACGTTCTTCAGAAATCTTTCTGAATAGAGCGTTATTTGACGTGTCTTCTTTCAATCTTTTACCTTTGTGCTTTTCCGGATAAGCCTTCCGCTTTGTGTCATGGATTTTTGTGGGGCTCCGAGAGCAAGATTTTTCGTTCCTAGAACTAATTTCACGGCTCCGAGAGCCATACCGAGCACGAGTTTGAAACTCTGGGCTCCGAGAGCCATTTTTTTGATCGCTATCACTCTCACTTGAGAGTACTCTGCGACGCGAATGAGCTTTATATTGCCTGCCACGCCTTTCACGATCATAATCTTCATCGACTAAATTGTCCAACAATCCAATCACTAACTCACTATCACTCATTATTTAATTTGGTCTGAATCAAAGCGAATGCTAAAGTCAACTGGTTTTGTTTTGGTCAATCGAGGCGATTGCAAAGTTCTATCTCAGTTGAACTCGAAGGCGGAGCAAAGGCGCTCCTTTTGGAGTAGAATTGGTAATTAACTATCCTGAAAGTTGATGTTTTTATTTCTGTTTGCATAATTAACGTGGTAATGCTAAATTGCGTTTTAGTTGTTTTTATTTTCTTGAAGTCAAATTTGAGTTGACAATCTATTTCCATAAATTGAGAGATAAGGGTTGGGGTTAATAATCTAAGTACTTTATATCCACATACATATTTTGTATTAGGCCTATTGCTTCTCCATTTAGAAAGATGTTTAAGGTTATTGATAGAGCATCAAGTATTTTTTTCTTTCTTTCTTTTTTATGAGTGAGTTTTACAAAACAAGTTGATGAAGAAAAGTATGGATTGGCATAGGTTTTTGTCCAAGTTATATCTTAATTGTTGGGCCCAAGCTATTGGGGTTGGTTTATTAGCCTTGTAATCAGACAGGGGGCTCTAAGGATCTCTTGTTGATTTTATGTATGTTCTTGTTTTTTTTTTTTTTTTTTTTTTTTTTTTTTTTTTTTTTTATGTATATATGTTAAATCTTAAAGGTCAGGGGAAATTGTTCCATAATTTATGTGTAGCAATAAATAGCCTTATATATGTGATCTTGTTGAATATGCCTTTTTCTTTTAAAAAGAACTAATGGTCTGCGTTGCGAAGGTACCAATCTCCGGATTCAATGCCTTCGGCTGGGAGTGCAATGACTGATTGGGGGCAAATGCTCCGACGTTTCCCGTGTTTTATCACCAGATTTCTCCAGGTATTCATTTAGAGCTGGGTCGACTCTGGCTGAGCTTACAGAGTCACACCATTGACCCTCGTTACAAAGCAAATAACCAGCGACACTCGAACCCCTGACTTGATCGGACGAGCGGACTTGAATATGCAGTCACTTGAAACTCTTTCATCTCGGATGCTTGTTGAAAACGTATAAGAAAATGAATATTTTTTCAGGTGTATCAACTGCAGGTAATCCAAATTGTGTGCACAATTCAAAACATTTATTGTGACTTCACTTGACTACTCTTTAACACAAGTATATCGACTGATCTACGAAATGCCGGATAATAGTCATCCACCAGAGTGAAACAAGTTTGCATTCTTGTGGACTTTATATAAATCAGTGTGATAGGCATACTTAACCAATGTGAAACTAATATGAATGTGTTTTTTGGACAGAATGGGGGGATGGGACCTTGGTTGTCATTCAATTTGAAGAGCTTGTGTGATTGTATGAACGCTAAAAATCTGAAAAGTAAATTTATATTATGCCAAATATATATATAGCATATCACAGCACTCTACCTACAGTCCGTAAAGTCTGGACACAGTTTCTGTCTTCCATCCACCTCTGGCTAGTGGAAAGTGTTGGAAAGAGTTTCTGGCTAGTGGTTTTTAGTGCTGAATTCAGATTTTTGCACTTATGGTTTTCAAACAACCAACGAATCCAGTTGTTTTCTTTATTTTGTACATCAATGATTCTCATAGAATGAACAACGCTTTGGAAATGTAGCAAATTCACAAGTGAACCCAGTTTACTAATGTCAGCTTATTGAGATAAGTGAATTAAGGCAGTAAGAGCATTGCCAATTTTCAAATAGCTTGCGTTATCTGTCAGTATTCGTGGTAGATTTCGTTAGTTGGTCTTATAAGCCAGCTTTGCGACTGGGATATTCACGATTGACACTGCTTCTGTTAATGCATGAATTGTCGCAAATAACCCTCTTTTATAACCTTGTCTTTCTGATGTTTGCCACTAAATGCGAATGCAAATGCTTAATTTCAACGTGGGTTTTTACTAATTGCCATTGTCTGTGTGAAATTTGTACACTACTCAGTAATAAAATACAAGTAATAAAACTTTCTGTCTCTCTCTTTCATACACACCCTCTCTCTTTCTCTCTCGCCATCTTTTTTTCTTTCTCTTTCTCTCCACTTTTTATCTAATAAAATATTTTTGGAGTAAGGCACATTGAAAGCGCCAAATGTGCCGTCAATCCTTTGTCCGCTTTAATCACTTGGTCACACTCATTTGCTGAAAATCCATGGTTGTAGCAATAGCCGTGACCTAAGAACGAGCAAACCACAGCCCATAATAGCCAAAAATTGATTTATTCTAGTAACCGGTAAATGGCATTGAAATTTATAGTACTCCTCTCCCCTCTTCGCCCCTCAAGGAGATTTTCCAGTGTATGTACAATGCAATACTAATACTACTACTACTAACAACTCACCATAACATCAAGCCGCCTGATGTCAATACAGCTACGCCCGCTCCTCCTTCGTCCCGATCTATAAATACATTCTAAGACCACACTGGCTATATATGACATGAAACTAAGAGAGGAAAGGAAATAATACATTAACAATAAAATTAAAAAAGGTGAGAAAACGAGGATTTTGTCAGCCAGTGCTACTGGCTGATAAAATCATCGTTTTCTCACCTTTTTAATTTTATTTTTCATTTATAATTTCCTTTCCTCTCTTAGTTTCGTATATCCCGATCTATTCAAAGCCTGATTCTTTACATCATCCCAAGACGTTTCCATTTCTCTTAAATCTTTCCTTACGACTTCCTTCCACCCCAACTGAGGACGGCCTGCTTTCCGTTTAGCCTTGACTTATAAGTACCATTTTATAGGCTTTCTTGAAACCAACTATGTCACATTCTTATTTTATTTGGTTTCAAATGTACATTAGTCCTCTGGATAGTAGTGTGATATGTATATCAGATCCCTTTTTATTTCCAAATCCAAACTATCGTTAATTCATATGCTTTTGTTCTATTACAGTAATCGGATACGCATCATCGCCGATATGTATGATAATGGATCATATGACCGGTTGATAGGACCCGTTGACCCGTCAGATAGGAGTCTACTGTGGAATAGAGCGGCGAGCCCGGTTCCGTACAGTGAGCAAATGGAGAATAACAGTCTTAAGGTGAGCTTCTTCCTGATTTTAATTGAGAAATAAGAAATAAATTAGGTGAAAAAGACTGAAGCATAGCATGGTATATTATAAAATGTATATATAATAAAAACAGATACATACATATGAGAGACTGCCTCCCTCCATATAACTCCTGAAATTTTATGATTTTCCAGTGGTTCAGTGTGTGAAGATACATGACCTGATACTACTACTACTACTAACAACTCACCGCAGCACCAAGCCGCCTGAGGCCAACACAGCTACGCACGCTCCTCCTCCATCCCAATCTACTCACAGCCTCCCTTTTTACGCCCGCCCATGAAGTTCCCAGTTCCCTTAAATCATTCTTTATGACGTCCTCCCACCCCGGACGAGAACGACCTGATTTCTGTTTAGCTCTAGACGGTTGGCCGAAACGGACAATCTTCGGCAATCTGTCATCCTTCATCCACAAAACGTGCCCTAGCCATCTCACCCTTTTTTTCATCATAGCCCTAGAAAGCGGGATTGAACCACACTTTTCGTACAGCCTATTGTTTGAAATACGGTCAGTCAGCCTTGTACCCAGAACAATCCTTAAGCAATTTCTCTGGAAAACATCTAGCAAATCTTCATCCGCTTTTCGGAGCGCCCATCCTTCAGAGCCATATTTGACCACTGTCATCACTGTAGCTTCTAATATTCTAATCTTGGTTTGCAGACTTATCTTCCTATTTTTCCAAACTTTTTTTAACTGTGAAAAAACACCCTGAGCCTTGGCTATTCTACTTTTGACATCTTCACTGCTCCAACCGTCTTTACTAATAATACTACCAAGGTACCCTGAACTTGCAAAACCTCAAAAAGCTCATTCATTTTGCTCAGAGTGTCATCTAGGTTGCTTAGATCATGAGCATATTCGAGATCCAGGATAGTATATCCTCCCCATTTGATTCCGTGGTCTCCCATTGCCTTTCCTGTGCTTCTTAAGATGAAGTCTATGAATATAATCCGTATAAAGGGGGATAGAACACAACCCTGCTTAACTCCTGATTCAATACAAAACCAGCTGCTAACCTCATTTCGTACCTTAACCTTAGCAGTGTTATTCTCGTACATAGCTCTAATCACTTTAATGTATTTGTCTGGTATACCATACAAGGATAAAACCTTTACTTAATCTCTTCTATCAACAGAATCGAACACTTGCTAATAATCTATAAAACCGAGGACCAAAAGTGTTTGAAAACTCAGGCACTTCTCAATTATTAACCTAAGAGTGAAAGTTAGGTCGACACATCCTCTACCTTTTCTAAAACCGCACTGTTCTTCTCTTAAAACTTTGTCTACAGCATCTCTTAGTCTAAAAATTATCATATTACTAAGTAATTTACAACCTACAGAGACCAGACTAATCCCTCGATAATTACCACACTCAGTTTTATCACCTTTCTTATAAAGGGGCTTAATTAAAGTTTTCCTAAAATCGTTAGGTACTGCCCCTTTTTCAAAAATCATATTCATAATCTTCAGTAACTTATTTCTAACCTCAGAGCCACCACATTTAAGAAACTCATTTACCACCCTATCAGCACCTGGAGCCTTGTTATTTTTTAGTCCTTTTAGTACTGTCGCTAATTCCTCCTCACAAAACACACTTTCAGATGTGACACTGAAAAACCATACCGAAGCAATGAGATAATAGAGCGCATCATGCAATTTACTGATTTATTGATTGTCCCAATATGAGCGCTAAAAGAGCATTCAACGTTAAACGTGACATCGACAAGCACTGAAGACTGAAGATTCATGTAGTTATGGCGAAGCAGGACACATAAAATGTCTCTGCTCAGGATTGGCACGAAACATTTTCGTCGATACGAAGACTATAAATAGCGTATTGGTCTTTAAATGTGTTAATCATAGCACCAGATAATTGGGAATTGACTGGAAGTTTTCAACAACATAACCCAGGAGAACTGACACGCTGTTTACTAGATTGAGTCCATGTTCAAACCAGGAAAGAATGAAGTTTATCACAGCTAAAAAAAAGCGACATTTAAACTTTAGTGCGCTGAGGGGTGGCAGTATGTGAAGAAAAATGGCCCATAGTTTGTTCCTAGTTGCCGGAATGCTGACGTAAGGATTAAGTGTAGTTAATTAATGGATGACTGAGCTCTCGGAGCGCAAAACTATAAGCTTCAGTGACTTGACAGCAAGGTAAATCCTAGTTTCCATAAATAACTCCTCGAAACCTTCCTTGTAACAGAGTCAGCTAGGTCATTATCATTTTAGTATAGCCTATCTGTCTCGTACTAGCCTAGTGGCTAGCGCGCTGAATTTGTAATCCTGTGTCCGTGAGGGCAGGGGTTCGAGTCCTGGTGTCACATATTTGGTTTTGAAGGAGGATCAGCGGTGTGACTCAATAAACTAAGCCAGAATCGAACCAGCTCCAAATGGGTACCTGGAAAAATCTGAGTGTAAAGGACGAGGATCGTCAGATGATTTACCCCCACCCGCACATAAAACTCCCAGCCGAAAGCAGATAATCTGGCGAAAGGTACCTGTGCTGCGTGGACAATTGGTGAGCATGCGACAAAGTTTCTTTTTTATCTTTAGGAAAGTAGTTAGCATTTATAGTTCTGAATCGGGGTAAAAAAAAATAAACATGTTGTTGTATTTAACGTATGTTTTAACTGGTTGATCTTTAGCCTTTTGAAGTTGGCAGCATTGTTTAATCTTTGAAAATGAGTTAGTTTAAGTGACATTAAGTTTAACAATTCATTCATACCATTTTTGTAATAGCGACTTTGGAGCACCAAGGACATCACAATAAAAATATATTGCCTTCGGGAGCTAATACACAAGTATTTGTCCAATTTGAGTCATAGCTACTCCCGCCGTTTGCACATGCCGTTTACCAAAACACTTAGAAAACTATATGTCTCCCAATTCACAAGCGAGTCCAGGGGACTTTTCAGTTATGTTTCAATCCTAAAACATGGTAGTCTGCGTGAGATTCTAAGCAGGCAAGCCTATTAGGCTTAAGTCGCTTCGCCTATGAGGCCATGCAAATTCAGTCCCCCCCCCCCTTTTGCATACAAATCAAGTCGACATTGTCCTTCATGAGTCAGCTCGAAAATCTCGATCATCCTAAAAGTTCTATAACTATTTACCTTAGTTCTACCCTAAGATGTATGGATGGATGATAGACTATGTATCAAAAAGTAAAAATGACATCATTTTTATACAATCCTGAATAAAGCTTATGCCAGCAGTGCCTCTCACTCAGACTATCTCTTTTGGGTTTTTCTCACATTAGCCATGGAGTGATGGCAATTTGATTTTAATTCAAGTTGCGAGGCAGAGCTGGCATAAGGTTTCGTACCTGAATACCGTGATTTTCGAAGATTTATTTTTTGGCTGTTTCAAAATTATGAAGTTTTCAGGTCAGGACCACAGTTTCGTTGGCTTTTCCACGTTGAACCTTGAAAATAAGACTGTGCAAGATGTTTTTAAATAAATGCTCTTAACGGCAATTTAAATTTATAACCTTAGACCTGATTAGAAAACGTTTACTAATTTGACGCGCTGAAACGCCAATAAAAACATAAGACTATGATAAATATAAGCGAGTAGTTGTCGGTATGTTCATTAGCCATGTCCAGCAAATACTAAAATATAAATGAAAAACGCTAAAAAATTACAATTAGAAAGAACCAATCATAACAACGACAAAATTTAAAGTTGAATAAGATTGAAAGAGTCTCAGGAATAGTACTTCACTTAAGTTTGGCTAAGGCTGGTTAAATGAATTAAAAACTTGAACAATGTCTTAATGAAATGCTTGTTTTTTTTACAGCCAGCCTTGTATGTCTTTTGATAGAGGTTTAGTTTGATTGAGTCTTTACTGTATATTTAAAATGTGCAAATCATTTTATGTAAATTAATCTGCATAGGGTTAACTTTGTACTTGATCGTGGTGATTTTAGTTTCGCTCAATTTTAGATTATCTGATTTTTTTATTGTTTCTTTTCATTGTAAATCTTATGTTTTATTTAGTTCTTATTCTTTATTAACACGGATTCCGCTTATATTTTATTCTAGTCTTGTCACCACCATCAGCTGACATAGTGTGTTTTGTTTTAGGAGGGTCATATTTTGGTTTAGTCTCATTCTTGTAATAATTGCCATGAAGTCCTTTAGTACAAACCATAGTTAAATCTCATCACCATTTGTGAAATTGATTGCAAAATTGCAAAATTGATTTCTCTTGATTGCAAAAAGTTGTCATTCACATAAAATATCATTTTTGTATGGGAATACTTCCTATGTATTTCGAAGGCTGTATAAGGTGAGATATATATCCTTCGCTCAAATGCTTGATCAAGAACGTCAACTTAGCTAAAACTGATTTTCCTTACCTAAAACTAATTACCTTTCCAGCAATATGGACCCAAACTGGTAACCATTTTGGTTTGGTTTGTAATAGTGAACGGTCTTAACCAAAAACGATGGCTAAGGAGAAACAATTTAGTATTCATGCTGACTGGATCAATACATAATTTGTTTATATTGGGAAGATGTTATCAATATACTAAAAGTTGCTCATTTATGACTAAAAAGCATAAGGTACCTCTCATATGAGTAAATACCCATTTAGATTCAACTGCCGAAGACACCTGTGACTTGGATAAATCTTACGCGTATTAGTACAAAGTACCAGGGAACTGAGCTTTGCTCGGTGAAAAGAAAGATAGTTTGTTTAATGTCTTTCTCAAAAATTTCGTTTTATTTTCCTTGCTGTAGAAACTGAAATCATTATGATATTGGACGACTTGGTATTTGTGACATCATTCATATAAAAAATATTTCTTCAAAAATTAATTATAGCCCTTAATCGAATTTTCCAAAATTTGTGACTTATCAAGATCGCTTTTTCAAATCAGAAAATTAACAATTACCTTATTGTGAAAATCTTATTCACCCAATAATAATCACAGAGCAAAGCTCGCTCCTCTGCCATACATATTATTATTGCAAGTTTCTGTTGCAATTTCTTGCACTTAAGTATCCTTGACTCACTTTACAGCATTCAAACAAGAATTTTTTTTCTATTAAAGCTCCGAATCAACTGATTTATAAAAAAATAATTGTTTTTTGAGACTTTTCCTACTAATGCTCAAGACTTTCAACCTTCAGGAGTCTCTGATTTCAGTCAGCAGACGATTTATAAAAAATATTGTGGGGGCTGGGAGGGAGAAACGAATTTTCCCAAAGGCATGAAATGTCTGGTTCGTTTTTCACACCGTAAACTGATAGTATGCTATTTTTCAGAAAATATCATAGTGCCGCCTTTGAGAAAAAAATTACAGATGTACAGTTAATGCTCTTTTAAAAAGATAATACAAATAAATGAATCTGTGGAAAAGATAGTGTGTATTTATTGGAAAGATTTTAACGTCCAGTCTGGTACAAAGCCTTTGATTAATTGGAAAATATTTCTAAAGAATAAGAGGATAAATTCCAGAAGTAAGATTAGAATACTAGAAGCCACGGTAATGACAGCTGTCAAACATGATTATGAAGCCAAGTGGAGGTCTCACCAACGTGGGATGAAAGGGCAGCATGTACAGCCTTGGCCTCGGGCTGCTTGCTTCTTCTATGACTTGCAAGCAGTTAAGATAAGAATCGTTTACGGAAAAAATTATCATCATAAGCCCAGACGTGCAAAACTAGCATTTCAACTCAAACTTAAGATAAAGCACGACAAAAAAAAAAAAAAAAAATAAGATTTTTAAGTCAAATATAGTACAATTGGAACTACCAGAACTTTAAAAGAAATTAGACCGGTTAATATAAACATAAAGAGGGGATAAACTTGGGAACTTATTAAATAACAAGTAGGAGGGGAACTAGTCAATTATCTATTAAATCTTCATGTGAAATTTTTTTTTTAGAATTTGGTAAAAGGTACTACTATTACTAACAACTCCCCCCCGCACCAAGCCACCTGAGGCCAACACAGCTACGCTTGCTCCTCCTCCATCCTAATCTGTTCAAAGTCTCTCTCTTTACACCCTCTCAGGAAGTTCCCATTTCCCTTAAATCTTTCTTTATGACATCCTCTCATCCAAATCGCGGCCGACCTGGTTTCCGTTTAGCCCTAGACAATTGGCCGAAAAGGACAATCTTCGGCAATCTGTTATCCGTCATTCACAGAACGTGTTCTAGCCATCTCAAACTTTCTCTCATTATAGTCCTAGAAAGCGGAATTAAACCACACTTTTCGTACAACCAAGTGTTTGGGAATAGGGTCAGTGAGTCAGGTACCCAGAACAATCCGTAGGCAATTTCTCCTCTAAAACATCTAGCAAATCTTCATCCGTTTTTCGGAGCGCCCATGCTTCGGAACCATATTTGACCACTGTCATCGCTGTAGCTTCCAATATTCTAATTCTGGTTTGCAGACTTATCTTCCTATTCTTCCACCTTTTTCAATTGTGAAAAAACACCCGGAGCCTTGGCTGTTCTACTTTGAACATCTTCACTGCTCCCACCGTCTTTACTTATAATACTACCAAGGTAAGTGAAGCTGTCCACTTGGTCGATCTTTTCGTTATCCAACATCACCTTTTCATCTTCTTTGTTTTTTTGTTGTTGATTTTTTTGCCATTAACAGTATAGCCGTCCTAGCTAAGTGGTTGGCGCGCTGGGTTGGGAATCCATATTCCGAGGGGAACGGGTTCGATTCATGGCGTGGCCGGTTATTTGGTTTGAAATGGGGGTCAGTGGCGTGACTGTAAGCTCAGCTGGAGTCGACCCAGCTCTAAATGAGTACCTGGAGAAATCTGGGGAAGGTAAGCAGGAAGGTTATGCGAAACTGCAGGATGGCTGCCTTTCCTTGAAGAAAAAAAGCTTCTGCAATGTCTTTTTACTTGTAATGAGAAGGGGAGGGGGTATCACCTATTTTCTGGGAAGAACGCCGTTCCCAGTGTGAAGATATGCACAAACGTAAGTTCAGAGTTCAGAGTTTTTATTCCACAATACATACACAATCCAATCACAACACTCTTAATCCCCCTCGAAAGGCTCCATGGCCAGGGATACAAGGGGGAACGAGAAAAAAAAAGAAAATACAATATATCCAAACAACCATAAAAAAAGAAATCAATCGCCAAACAACATATAAAATTAAAAAGAGACCATACCTGAGGCCTGGGAGTCATAGCGCAGAGAAGACCACCATAAAACAAACTAAACATTCAGGGGACATCAACTCCACAAAAAAAAAAAACTATTCAGTTTGATTCTTAACTAAATGGTCCTTAAGAATCCTCTTGAAAGTGCCAAACGAGTGGCATTTCTGTACTTAAGAAGGCAGGGAGTTCCAAACCTGATGACAAGCGATGAGGGGATTGAAATCTGACCGCACAGTGGGAGTAGGAGGAATGCAGATATTATGTGACGAGCGAAGGTTATATGGAGCTGAATCAGAAATAAACTGAGGAGTTTTTTGAAGAGATTTTGGAAGATTGCCATGAAGCTGATGAAAAACAAAAGAAGCACAAAAAAAGAATGTAGATAGACTGTAGATTTAGAAGCGGTCTTGGTTAAGAACGGTTGGTGTCCATAACCAGACGCCTTGTTTTGTCGTAAATAGCAAAAAGCTACCACATTGTAGAAGGAAAAGTAAAAATCCATACTATGGGGCAATAAGAGACATATGAATGGACAAGGCAGACAAAAAGAAGCTTCAGAATGGATCCAGGAAAGGTGTATTTGAGTTTTCGAATGACCCCCAAACTTTGTGAGACCTTAACCCTAATCATGGCTATATTGTGTCTAAACGAAAGGTTCTCATCAAGCAGGATACCAAGATACCGGGCCAACCGATTCTTTGGTCCACACAAGGAGCCTTGTGACACCTGATGCTGTGTCAGTTGAGGGAAAGCTGCACCAATTCGAGAAAAAATAAGAAAATGTGACTTGGCAACATTCAAGGCCAAGTAATTCGCCTCAAACCATGAAACTACTCTCTCGAATATTGCCACCAGGTTAGACCTGATATCACATTCCGTCTTCCCTAGAGTCCCAAAAGTGCTGTCGTCAGCAAAAGCAACGAGGCAATCTTCATTAGAAGTAGCGTTGGGATACGAAGGAACATCCGGATGACACAGATTGCAGCATACTAGAGGACTGGTGTTCTTGACTGCTGAAATCAGATCATTGATGTAAATCAGAAATAAAACGGGGCCAAGAACAGATCCCTGGGTGACGCCATATTCTACTTCAGAAGGGCTTCGGAAAAGCGGATCATTTGAAATAAGTCTACCGGAAAGATATGATTCAAACCAAGAGAAAAATTTGATCTTATACCAATATGCGATAGTTTCCAAAGAAGAATCTGATGAGTCAAAGAATCAAAGGCTTTACGAACATCCAAAAATAAAGCTGCCAGGATAAGACCAAAATCTATTGCTGAATGACTGAAATTCAAGAGAGATACGCAAGCATGCTCTGTAGAGTGATTCGCTCGGAATTCGAACTGGAAATCATGGAAAAAATTTTTGACATCCAGAAAACTAAGAAGCCTGGATAGCATAGCCTTCTCAAAAATTTTGCTGAAAACAGATAGAAGAGAAATTGGCCTATAATTAGAAGGATCACTCCGGGACCCACCTTTGTACAGCACTATAACCTTAGCTCGCTTGAGTGTTTGAGGGAAACTTCCTTTTTCGAAAGACAGATTGACAAGCTTAGTCAATGGTGACAGAATAGCAGGAAGAACAGCACGGATAACCCTTGTAGGAATTCTGTCTGGCCCTGAAGATGATGAACCTTTAAGTGCATTTACGATCCGACCTACCTTAAACTCAGAAAAAGGGGTCAAGACCATTGACTCTAAACATGGGGGTACAAGATAGGCTCTGAAGTTGCAACGAGGAGTTATAGAGCTCACAGAGGAAGCAGTCGTCTTTCCTGTATTAGCAAAATAAGACGTAAGCTCTAGCTGAACATTTTCTTCTCCTTGGACAATTTTACCATCGACTATCAGCGCTGGTGGAACTAAAGACGGAGGGGGAGTTGATCTAAGTACAGGATTAATAATTTTTCATGTCTTCCCAACATCCTTTCAACAATCAGAAAATTTCCTGTAATAATACTGAGACTTGACCTTCCGACACAGACGATTAAATATACTCCTATATGCCTTGAACCACTAATGATAACAAGCAGATGACGAAGCCTTGTAAAGCTTCCACAGGTAATCTTTCATTTTTCAGCTATTATGGAGACCTGGAGTCATTCACGGGTTCAGCAATACTATCCTTATCGAGGTATGAGGTACTGGATTCTCGTGGCAAACTTCTAGGATACCTTCTTTTAATGGATCATAAAAGAAATCAAAAGAGCTGTTAAAATACGATTCAGAATCCAAACTATCGCATGGTTGATCAGTCAAACGAGATTTAAGTAGACTGATCTCACTGACACCAAAACAGAAAAATGAGAGATTAGATGGCGAAGCTTTACGCTGCGATCGATCAGCAGTCCTATATCGTGAAATAGCAGGGAAATGATCAGAAATATCACTAACCATCACCGAATTATGTAAGACATCTAGTGACGAAAAAATATGATCAATAAGTGATGCATGCATCTCAGTAACTCGGGTTGGTATACAAACTGAAGATAGAGTTCCCGCAGAAAGCATCATTGACAAAAAATCTGCAGCCGAAGCAGAATTTTGATCCAGCAGGTTAAGGTTGAAATCCCCCATAAGGATTAGTTCGCAAGGATGCTTTTGGACTAAGTCCAAAACCTCTTCCAGAATTTTCATAAACGAAGGAATAGATCCATTAGGGGATCTGTAAACCAAACCGACAACTAAATCCTTACAACCTGACTTAATCTCAATAAAAAGGGATTCAAAGATTCCTTCCTCATTTCTACTCAAATCACTTCGGAAATTATATACAAGATGATCGGCAATATACAGGGCAAGGCCACCTTTCGCCATCTGTTTCTGGTTCATCCTCTCCATCCTAAAACTTTGGATATCTAAAAGCATATCCTTTTTTGAATCCAGGAAAGTTTCACATAATCCAATAACATCCGGAGTTCCACCACTGACGATTCGTTTCAGCTCATCAAAAGAGGAGCAAAGTCTCTGAATGTTTAGGTGAAGCACAGAGAAAATACAGTCCTGTTTAGAAGAGGCAGAACCATTAAACGACGGAACATCTCTACTTTCAATAACCGATTTAGGATCATTATAATTCATATTTCTACATCCAACTGAATTATTATTTATACTTTCTATGTCTAAAGTATTATTTAAGTCCAATGCTCGCTTGTAAGGTATAGCTTGCTTCGTTCCTCTTGTAATGAAAACACAGCTTCTGCAGTAGTTCAAATTGTTTTTAACTGTATCACAGTTGCTGCAACTGTCTTCCACCGAGTGTTTTAGAGTTAGAATCGGAGTTTTATTAAATTTTTTGGAAGTTCTACTGCAAGGTTTTTATCTCAGGGCCAAACTCCAAATATAGTTCTTCCAGTTTTTCTGATGTTTATGCCTGGACTCTTTGTTGAATACCAGACATGTAGATCACATAATCATAGCTTTACGCCACTTTTTTATAAGATTACTAGAATTTAATTGTAACTAATACATCGATTAAATCAACAATCCTGATGCAGATCACAGGTACATTTTATGTGCATTGTTTGGAGTTCTACTTGCGATAATCGAATACGCATTGCGGGGGTTGTGGTCAGTTTAACCTTAAGGAACTGGTTCTGGTAAATACCGCTAAGACAATTTACGGTGTTCGCTTTCATTGTTGTTTCACGCAAACAATTGGTGAAACGTGGAACACAGCAGGCGATGAATTTCGACGAATATCTACTGTTTATCCAGTATTTTTCCTATGTCTGTATTAACCCTTTATTGGTTTCCAATTGCTTTTCTTGGTCCTGTTCGAAGGCTTGGTACGTTTATTAAACATTTTTCGAACACCAAGCTCAAGTTTCCTATAAACCGCTATGTCATTGACACATGACAGATTTAGTTGCATTTCAGAAATGTTTGTTCAACTTGCCATGGTTCTCAGCCCCTCGGTTAATTATTATATTCCAAAGAGGAGCAATATGCGTGCAAAAAAACAGGTCCCTTTTCTAGGCGCGTGCCAAAGCATACCTAAATCGCATGTCTGTAAATTTAACATTGCCGCACTTTTTCCGGTTTGGTACCATTATTTTCAAATGGTATCATCGTAGTAGGCTACCAGAAAGAGCTGAAGACCACATTAGCATTGATTTTTTTTTCATGGGAGGGACATTTTTATGTTGATGGAAATTCAAATAAAAACCAATAGTAGACATTCTATATACATTATATTGAATTATAGTTACAGTTTCGAGATTTGGTATCACTTTCCTAACCCAAATGGATTTGTGTAGGTTATATAGACAGCTTATCCACCTGTTGCTGAGTAGTGAACAATTTAAGTCCTAGCATACTTTAGGCAGGAATCGACTGCCAATTTAATGCTGTTAGATTTACAATTACAGCTTTGTTGTTTTTGTTTTTTTGGGGGGAGGAATGGTGTTGCCACTAACTGCAATCCTTATCGAATGTACTAGTGCATGGGAACCACTTTTAAATTTTTTATTAATTTCTATTATTAATTTGATTAATATTTTTAGTTAATATTATAATTTAATTAATATTACTAATTTATAATTTTATTAATTTGACGTCTAATTTGTTTAGAAGATTGGCTCTTTTGCGCGTAAAATATATGATCAAACTGATCCTTGATACTGCACTATTCCACAGTATCCAAGCCACGAATGAAGTGCTACCAATCTCTAGTTTCTACCAAGTATCGAAGTTTTTATGGAATCACCTATTGGCTGCAAAACTGCTGCAATTATTAATGAGATCAAGAAAGTATTTACTGACTAAGAAACAGATTTCGGCAGGGCAAGATTTCAAGGTTTTTCATCTTCTTTCGTTCATCTTGCTATCTTGTTAATTTTTTAGTCTTCCCGTTTATTGAATTTGAATAGTCAGTTGCTTATGCGCACTCACGTTTTTTACTGAGTTACCAATAATATTGAGGAGGGGGGTAGCTCTTCCTTGGTTTTCCTTTTAGTGATGTTGTTAAATAAATTCTTAATTTATTCCGTTGTGTAATTTTTTGAGCCATAGATAAAGAAAAGGTTGGAATAATTCATCTCCCTAACTGCTTTCAAAACTCGTTAGAATAAACTGTATATTAAACAATAAGCTCTGCATGGATTTGATCCTACTTTCTTAGGTTATACTGGAAAAACATTGTTACACTCTGACATTGCTAGGTCACCTTTTACGGTAATAAGCTGCTGAAACCTGTCCTTTGTGGTAATGCATCTGGGGCCAAACGAAAAGTAAGGCATCCTCGAGTGGAGTCGAAAGAGGTCATAATAAACATTTAGAGGCAGTGGGACCTATATGGAGGGAGTAAACAGTGAAAATCTGACCAGAGGAGGTGCTCAGCTGTGCTGGCCCCAGGCGGCTTGACGATATGATGAGTTGTCAGTAGTATATGTAGCAGTAGCAGTAATGCTCAAATGAAAGTACATTTCATGTTATTTCCACGATTTTTCAGAAATTCCCTAGAGGTTTCCGAAGCCACGCGAATATCATGAAACTAAACAATAAAAATGTGCTTACCGTGATACTTACCGTGGGTTAGATAAACTGAAATTAGCGATAAGTAACTAGAAGCAGTTAACAAGTTTTTAATTTTTCAGGAAAATGATATTTTTGTTCAAACGCTTATGCAATGTGGCGTACATCCTTATCCAGGCGCTGAAAACGATCTGAACAGGAACATATTCAATCTAATCAGAGCCCGAGAGGTAAGTAAAAGAGTTTATTATGCTATATAGCCTTACCCTAGTCCAGACTAGTGTTTCTAGGGGACTGCCATGCCTTGAATTATCTCCCCTACTTTGTCATAATCAGCAATGGTTACGAAATATATAGAATAAAATTTCATTTTTTTTGTTGCAAATAGCTAGAAGAAATTGAGTTTTCTTTAAATAAAGCTTGATTTTTCTTGTCTTTGACATGGTACTTATCTTTGGTCATGTTATTAAACCTAAAAATGGTGTAACCAATGATGATTGTGAGGAATGTGGTGGGGGTGTTCGTAATTTACCAGAATATTCATGCTGAACGGGAATATGGTTAGTTTTCCATTGTGATATGCGGGTATAGAAGGCGACAGTGGAGTATAGAGTATCGACCAATTACTGTCTCCTATGCTTTAAGTAAAGTTTTTTAATATGTGCTTCTACCCTTTGTGACTAATAATATATGGAAGAGGAATAATCAGTTTGGTTTTCGGCCTGAAGTAGAGTGTCAGTAATTCTCATCGTGTGTTATCTTCTTTGCTTCTTGAAAATTGTTCTAAGAGAAACGGCATTTATCTCTGTGTTTTAGTTCTGTCAAAAGCATTTGATAGTTTATGTCATAGTCAGTATTTTCTGCTCTTAATGGCTATGATGTTAACCATTCGGTTATAATGCTTCTTCATTATACTGCCCCATATTGCCTACTAGTACACGAAGATGATGAAATTAAACTATACAGAATCCCTGTCCCAAAGTAAAAGTAAAAGGTAAGTGGAAGAAGTACCCCCGGCAAACGGCTGAAACCCATTTCCTGACCGCCATTATTAGGCGGACCCACCACGAAATAATTCTATTTGACAGCAAAAATTAGCCCAAAATTTTAAAAGGGATTCTACTGGCTTAATTTGCTTTCTTAAATTGTTAACTCTTTTCTTTGGCTTAAATAAAACGTGAAGAAGAATAGGGAATACTTTTTGTAAGACAGTGGAGATAATTTGAATAAATGTATCGGCCCTTTGTCCAAGGGCCGTCCTCAGCAAGACAAAAATATATTCATTATTCATTCAAATTATCTCCACTGTCTCACAAACAGTATTCCCTATTGTTCTTCGTGTTATAATGCTTCGTCATTATTTATATTATAATTCTTTTCTTTGGTTTAAATCGTTGCCAACAAATATTGTTAAAATGAAAAGAGGTTTAAGGTAAGAGGGTTTTTTGTCTCCCACCTTATTCAAAATAATTGCGGGTCCAAGGGGGAAAACGTAAAAGATATTTTGTGAACTGGAAGAAAACTGAACAAATTTTTGACTTGCCAGATTTTGTGAGTATCTTCCAAAACGGCGATATGTACAGATAATGTGGTAGAGTGACAGAGCTGAAGAGTTTCGAAACAAGACGCCGGTTGAAGCGTAACTTATTCGTTACAAAAGAGGCATATGATAACCCAACTCTACGTTCAAAGTGAGCAATTAATAGTTGTCACGTGTGCATTATTGACGAACTAATGGGAAGACCGAGGTAGGTTATATGATCTACGGGCTTAATCCTGTTATTTCTGAGAGAAATATTCCCAGCCGACGTTTGCTGCCAGTTGAAGAATGCAACTTCGGACTTTTTGGCATTGAACTGAAGACTTAATTTTGCATACACAGATTGTAGCGTTGTGAAAATCACGCTAATGCGCTGGATAGTGCAGTTCAAATTCAGAATGTCGTCTGCATAACATACGAGAGATAAATCAAGACTGGCAAAGATGAAAGATGTGGGAACAGCTAACTGTACATCAAAAACTCCATTATTGAAGAGTGAAGGGGAAGAAAAAGCACCTTGACGGGTACCTTTTCGACGTTGACAAAAATATCAGGGGCTGGTGCATAGACTTGAGAACCGTCTGATAATGGGTGAAGTATAAGGCGAACTTTAAGACGAGAATACGTGTCTCGAAGGACTCAGATATATGAAGGGCTCACTCCACGTTTTGCTGCATGGAGTAGCATAGCGGCGTGAATGAAAGAATCGAACGCTTTACGAACATCGTGCCTGGCTAACACAAGAGTTTCACCTGATGCATCAGCATCGATCAATGCGTTCGCGACATTAACAAAGTGTGCACACAACCGAGACATGGTGGGAATCCAAATTGGTAAGGTGGATCATTGCATTTCGCGTTCAGTTGGTCAATGAACAGAAGTTCTAAAAGCTTACAGAAGTTAGCAGCCACCGTTATAGAGTTGAGAGACAAGCACTGGGTGGCTAGTTTACCTTTCTTTGGAATTGGAGTGAGATCTCCAATCGAGAAAGAAGAAGGTACAACTCCCTGGGTAACAATCATCTGCATCAAAAGAGCAATATGGTTTACCAGCAGCTCGCTTCCATGCAGAATGTGAGGAGAACTCACTTTATCGATGTCAGAAGATTTCTTACGTTTTCGGCGTTGGATTGCTCGCAGTACAGAATCAACCGAAACAACAAAATTGTCGGTAAGACAACTATAAAAAAATTAATCAAACTTATCTTCATATTTGGACTGGAGGGCGGCATCTGGCAGGGAGAATTCAGCAGAGAATTATCAGTTCCACGCAGAATCAGGAATATCTTGAGCAGATAGGCGGGCGCCAGGAGGATCTCTTGATACATTTATCCAGAAGGAAGGTTGGGACAAAGAAGCTTGCTGGAACGTCTCTTCAACTGTCTGGTTCATTTGGATAGATATTTCTCTTGCAAACTTTCTTTTGGTAGAAAGGCGAATGTCAAAAACCGAGCCAGAGCTAGGACGGTCACGCTGGAGCCACAAACAGTACTAAAATTTGGATTTTCTCCAAGCTTCAACTAGGCTCCGATTACTGGACCAATGCTTCTGTGACACCCCGATGTATACGTTTAAGAGGTATTGCGGCTTTTTCTGCGTGTTGCAGGGCATGACAAATTTTTGCAAGATATCCAGCAACACCCGTATTTCATTTGCGTTAACGTGTGAATTTCGCAGCTAAAGAGGAACATAAATTTTATGTAGGAGAAAATTAGTAACTGTTGCGAAAAGATCACCTTAGATGTTTTTCCAATCCCTGTAAAATAGGGTGTGAGGCTGATATGGTTGTGGAGTGGGAGTAGACTAAGCAGAAGGATAACAAATAGATGAATATATTGGAAGGTGGTCTGATAGTTGAAAGTCAGCAACGACGTGAACAGGTGACGCTTGGAGATTTGCAGAAGAAACTGCATGGTCAAGGTTCGACACGTGGCTTGAATGGTGTGTGTAAGTGTAATCGAGATCTTTCGGCAAGATCCTAAGCCAATCGTCAAAAATACCGGACAAAATAGAAGTAAGCAATAACGAGGCATCAGTTAAACTACAGCTAAAATCTCCTATCAATATTGTTATTGTTATTGATGTTTATGTTATGTTTTTATTCGAATAAATTGAATTGAATTAAATAATACTTATCTAACTGGCGAATCTTTGAAAGGCAAGACCCTTCTCACACGCAGAAGTAAATAAAAATTCCGATCGGTCATTGCGGTAATCTGTCCGGAAATAGAGGTTTGCACTAACATACTCTTCTAATCGGACAGCAATTAAAAAAATTACATCAATCAAAAATACTCAACCGGCACGAGGTCCTAACAAGCATCGTAATACCACCCGAGGGGTGGCCACTGGAAGCGGATCGTTTAGCGGGCACCGAGTTGCTAGTAAAATTATTGTCAATTTTCAGAAGGCCTAACTATGACCTGTCAAAAAAGGTTCTTTCAAGCACAATACGTCACAGTTCGAAAGCAAACCTTTTATCACAGGAAGTTTGACTAAAAACCCACCACTAACATTCCACGAAAGTACAGCTTGTGCAGTCGTAGACAGGTTCATATGACACCGTGGGCTTTGCTAGTTGACTGTTGTTATTGGGACACTTTACACTGTAACAAATATGGCCGGCAACTTTACATTCTAGACAGAACATTCTTTCCGAACTCGGAGAGGCACTGTTTGAGGTGTGATCGCATGATCCACGGCGAGAGCAGAGGACCCGATTGGAGCACCGAGAGGCCAGATGTCCAGTTTTATGACACTAGAAAGAACTCTTTGGGAGATATACAATGCTTGTGCAGAAATCTTTTTGCAGAAAAACTAGTCCTTAACATCGGAATCAGCCTCATTTGTTGGCGCATACAACTACAAAGAATTTTCCATGACGGTGTCTCAGGCACGCTGCGAGGACATGCTCTGATATGGCATTATGGGATATAAGTGCATTTCTAGCTTTCTTATGAAGAACCAGGTCAACATCAGCTCTCGTTGGGTTGCCAGTACCCGACCAAATGAGACTGTAATTGTCACTGATTAGCCATTTTTTACCACTTTTTTCAAGGAGGTTTAATCTTCGGATGGTTTGACCACCGTCGTCAGAATATTGGGGACGTGCTGGTGTTGGCAATCGTAAATTTGGAGAAATATCCGACGCTTGATTGACGCTTTTCATTGCAAGATAGTTTTCTTTGCCAAAGCAAGCCCAGGGGATAGGATGCCACCATGTCGCCCAACCCTCCTTACTTTATCCGGACTTGGGAGTGGCAACTGTGACCAAATTATACACAGCAGGTGGGGAACAGAATAAGTTTACAGAGGCCGTTGTCTATGAAAATGAATCCTCCGCCCTGCCGCAGATGTCTTTCTAGGAAGGGTCCTCCTATAATGGTGTTCTGCTTCATTATGCAGTTTAACCCATTGCTGGGAGAAGGTTTGTTACTCACGGGACGTGTCCACACGCTGGTGGGCCCTGCTGAGTGTACATTCGAGGGTTGTTCCTCCTTCGCCTGTATTTAGGACCCCCGGGTGAGGATGCCCCAGTTTTTATTATGAACCCCCTGAGACTAGGTCCTCCCTTGGTCCACGCCTCCTAGTAGAGGTACCCAACATATCTGTCGGACATTCCCCTATCCGCCAACTGGGGACGCACCGAATGGCCTGAGGGAGGTCTCTACTGAGAAGATAACTCAGTAGGTACTCTTTTGTCTGTGCCATGGGAAATTACGGTTTTCTTGTTACAGGGAAGTTTATTTAAATATTGTAAATCGAAATGTTTTCAATGGTTTTGGGAGTGGGGACTAAAGCTAAATAAAAAATGCGATTTGGGCCGACATGTCTTGGTTTTGAGCATCGTTTTGAAAAAAATTCCTGAAGGGGAAAGAGGGCCAAGAAATATCATTGGAGACCAGAAGATTGATCAAGTGGAGAGCATCACGTACCACTACTACTGCTAAAAACTCCAGTACCATCACTGTACCAAGCCGCCTGAGGTCAACACAGCTACGCTTGCTCCTGCTCCTTCCCAATCTATTCGATGCCTCCCTCTTTACACCCTCCGAAAAAGTTCCCATTTCCCTTAAATATTTCCTTATGACATCCCGCCCACCCCATTTGTGGACCACCGGCTTTTCGTTTGGCCCTAGACGGTTGATCGACAAGAACAATCTTTAGCAATATGTCATCCCTCAGAACTTGTCCAAGCCCTTTCATCCTTTGTCTCATTATAGCCCTAGAAAGCAGAATTGAACCACACTTTTCGCGCAGCTTACTATTTGAGATATGGCCAGTCAGTCGGGTACCCATAACAAGATACCTAAAACAGAAACATAAATATGTATATATATATATATATATATATATATATATATATGCCCTGAAACAGTAAGTTGTACGAAAAATGTGGTTCAATAATTTAAACCAATTAACATTTAAACTTTATTTAAACACTTAATTTGAACAATTAACAATAATTTTAACAAATACAACAAAATTAACAGATCAACAGCTATGCAAAATTTAAATAACATTAAAAAACCGGATGAGGCGGTATATTTTACATTAACATTAAAAACCCCAGCCATAGGGAGGTATAAAAGGTAAGTTCACGTTGAGGATAATACAAAACAGGTGTCAGCATCACTAAGCTGACTTTTTTCTTTTTTATTTATTTTAATAAGTGTTCGACAGGTGCGGAAAAAAAACTTGCAGTACCGTAAATGGAGCACACAAATTAAATTCAGATCATTACCACGATACAAAGGGTACATTACATGATCACAAAACGTTGAATAAAGTTTTGCGAGACCAAGAAATTTAATCGCATATGGATTCTAAGCCACCTGAGGCTAGGAAGACGAAGAATAATGCAATGACAGCAATATAGATAATATCTATATAATTTACCATCAAATGACAAGTACTCACATTTAGCAGTATTTAGTGACAAACAAATTCTTTCAAGAAATTATAGTGCCCTACTAACACTCTTTGATGGACCAACTTTCGACCGACTAATAAGCAGCAGGCAATCGGCTTATCTAAAATTAGACACATCCGAAAGCGTAGATTTGATAAGAAGTTTGAAGTAGCTGTATCTTCAGTCGTTGTTTTTTTGTTTTTTTTTAGTTTTTAAGTTTTTTTTTTTTTTATTTAGGGTTGTAAATAATGGGTAAAGAAACTAAATGCTCTATTTATCTTGACACTCCGGGCAAATAAGTATATTGTAATAAGCGCAAAATCGTTTGGTGTTTTTATTTGTTTATTTATCTTTTTCGTAAAAAGAAAAAAAAATGTGGAATATCTCCGATTCAGTGTGCTATTCCTTTTGGCTAAAAGCTCTCGACTTTACTCCTGGATTGAGCGGATGATATGTCTTAGTGTGTCATCATTATGTGAGAACTGCTTAGATAGTGGTAACTGTGAGTAACATGGGAGGGACAAAACGACCTGTCACTACGATGAAACACTTGTTGACATAAGTGCTTGAAATCATGGTCACAAGGCTATCAATGCTGAGAACAATTGTGCAAATCGTCTTCTTGGTTGACTTGATCCAACGGGCCTTGACAGGGTTATGAGTGGCTATTTTACTTTTTTATACCTTAGCATGCCTTATTGGTTTGTAGATAGGACCGAACTTCCTCTCTTTGGGTTGTCATATTCATAGCTCTTGAGCTCAAAATCTTATGAAAAAACGTTGCGCAGCAGTCGAAATGAGTCTTCTTTAGTTCATCAGTCAGGAGGCTGAAACCGAGCGAGCAGAATTCTTTAAAAACTTTAAATCAAAGGTCAGATCTTTCGTATTATTTTTTTCGATATATTTAGTTCAAGGGCTAGTGTTGCCAACATTTCACAGCCATATTCTCTTACAAGTTGGTGCGCTTTTTTAATTACATTCTCAAAATTTTGCGTTCCCGGTCTTGATTCTGGGGGTTTGTTTTCAAGGTCAAAATTACCCCTTTGGGATTGCCCAAACTATTTAGTGAACGTCGCTTTCTGAGGAACCTTTACCAAAATATGTTGGTATTTATAGGAAAGAATAATCATGTATAACGTTTTAGGTCTGACGTATATTCATACCCTCTACCTTTGTCCTCGAACGCTTTAGTCGGGGTGTCGAAATCTAACCTTCAGATGTATGTCTTGGTGCGTGTTTCCTCTCGGGCCCTGTCTTCCACGACAGAAAAAGAAACCAGGGGAGCAAGTATCATGAATCATGGATCAAGACAAAAATAGAATATTTAGAAACTGTTTCAACTATTTTATTAGTAGAGGTTTCTTGCCCTCCCCGGTCTCGTGAAATTTATTTAACTAGTCGTATTTATTTAACTACGATTCGTTTTTGCTTGAACATAGATCTGCATGAAGGGGAACTATGCGCCTATATGGCATTGATCTGCTTACACACATGTGCCATTAAAAGCAACGACGACAAATGCTGCTCATTTGAAAGAAAAATAATTTAAACCATGCTAATGTGGCTCTTTTCTATAATAATGTGTAGTTATTATGGCTATTTAATTGTTCTGTTTGTAGGTAAGTCCTAAACATGGACTGACACTTGGAAACAAGGTGATGATTCAGAATGAATTTTTACCGAGTGATGATGAGCGGTATTATGTTAATGGCTTTAAGCTCTTTTGTGGTCAGTATTCTGCGGATGGCAACCACTTCTTAAGTGCCTCGCAAGGTATTCCCTTTTTGTTCTATTTTTGCTTAAGGCTCTGTTATTTTTTATTTTATTTTTTATCGGCCAAAATCCGTATTAATACCAGGAGTGTTACCAGTTCCTTTTTCTTCTTTTTTTAAGGAATGTGCCTTTAGGACTTAACAAAAATATGGAGGGAAAATACCCAAGGGGCTTGGAAATGATTCTCTATAGTGCTTTTTTGCATTGTTCTATTTAATTCTGTTGAATACCCACTCTTAGTTAAAAGTAACGGGACTCATTCCAATCCCTGTTTGTTCGTCTGACCTTGGGAAGAGAACAGGTAAATAAGTGAGTACGCGAAGCTAACTTTTAAACAGCTAAACTTGTTGCTTACTTTAAAATTTTGCCAATATACTCCTTCAAATATCAGGATTTACATACAAAACGTACACACGTGTTGTCTTATTTGAGCCAGAATTCAGCAAGGATTTTCACTGGTATCATTGGATGACTAGAGTGGATAAGAGACCCACTAATGCCAACCCATCCTTCCCAAGGCAAGTTACACATTTTTAAACCTAATCATGAAAGGATCTTCAATCTCCATGCATGGATGTTTCAATTGGATGCTCTTTCGACAACGCTCCTTACTCCTTCCATCAGCTTTTTAGTAGAAGTCTTGGCCTGTTGCATCATTCTTGAGCCAGAATCATGTAAAAATGTTGAAATCAGTGTAATTATAGGATCAAATTTGGCCCCATCTAAATTTGAACTCCAAATGGAGTTATTTTTAAGAATTTTTTAGGACTCTCACCAGTTTGATCAATCCTTGGAGTAGCCGGATAAAATCAGGATTCTTCAATCTTCCAGCTTTTACAGTAACAAGTTTCAGTCTCACTTGAAATCTTCTACTCTCCTTTGCGTTTCTGAGCTACTGAGGGAAAACCTACTTTGCTTTTTATTCTATTTTCACCAATTTCTTAATAACCTGGATTCTTAGTACTTTTACTGTCCTTGTATTTTCAGGGATTTTTTTAATTTCCCCGAAAGAAATTTCGGTTCTCAGTTCTTCGGTATATAGAAGTGATTAGTGTTATTTACGAGCACTGGTTTCCGAGTTGCTCGTTTACGAGTAGCTGGTTTCGTATTGAATCAGGAGCTGAGCAAGTTGGTTATAGGTTATAGATTATAAGTTATAGGTTATACATGATAAAGATTACAGGTTAGAACAGGATTTAGGTTATAAGTTGGTTATAGGTTATAGATTATAAGATATAGTTTATAGGTTATACATGATTCAAAGTAAAGGTTAGAACATGATTTAGGTTATAAGATGGTTATAGATTATAAGTTATAGTTTATACATGATAAATTGTATAGGTTAGAACATGATTTAGGTTATAAGTTGGCTATAGATTATCGACTCTAAGTTATAGGTTATAAATGATAAAGAGTATAGGTTAGAACATGATTTAGGTTATAAGTTGGTTATAGATTATAAGTTATAGGTTATACATATTATTTATCTAGTATATAGAGCGCATTTATCATTTGGCAGCTTTAAGGGACCTCTCTCAGGCCACACGCCATCTGGCCTCCAATTCTGCGGAGAACTCTTCTCGCTATTTGATTTAGGCTTTGGTGGGGAGGTTAATGGTATCTCCCGCACCATTCAACTTTGCTGTTGATTCGATAAAGAAAAAATGAAAAGCTAAATTTCGATGGAGTCTAGTCTAGCCCTATCTTCAGCACCACCGACGTGTTTTATGCTGATGATGTTGCCGTTCTTGGCGAACCTGTTGATGAAATCGATGATTTAAAGTTAAAAGACTAAAACTATGTCTAATGCTCCGAGCATACACTTTACCTCTATGAACCTGAACCAATAACAAATTGAGGTTGTCATTAGCTTCAAGTGCTTTGTATGATACACTGAGATCAATGGTGAATGCAGTGAAGAAATCTGATATCGTGCTGCATCAGCTTCCGCTGTCCTTGGGATAAGAAAGAAATCCACCGACGAATAAAAACCGTATTTACGATGCCCTAGTCTAATCTGTCTTACTGTACGGATCTGAGATGCACCCCTCAAGAGTCGCCGGGGCACAAGGCCTCAATATTTTTGAACGCAGATGATTAAGGAGAAAGCTAGAGATACGTTTCAGCGACCGAGCTCCAAACACGGTCATCTGCCAGCAATGTGAACAGAAATACAATATTACAACTCTCGTTTGCCGTCGGAGCTTGTCTTAGTTCGACCATGTTTGCCGAAGACCAACTGAATTTTTTATAAATCAAAACCTACGTTGCAAAGCAGAGCCAGATTGGAGAAAACATCGTGGAGGACAAATCAAAACTTTGGTCAACTCTTAAGTTTGACCTAGGTCCGGTTGACGGTCTCTGGAGACATGGTCATAGATAAACCCAAGACCGTAACCATTGGAAGTCAATTGTCCGTCAGATCTTGTCGCCAGGCAGTGTTACATAGTGTATATACTAGTCCAGGTGTAAAAGTACAAATAATTAAGTTAGTGACACCGTCATTGGAATGGCAAGTTGAAAAGTGAATTAGCCTGTGTTAAAATATGGCATCGGTAATAACACGATGATTGATCAAGATGTAGTTTAACAGATTAGTTTAATACTCGAACCCGCACAAATACGGAGGTCGTGTCGATTGCCAGGAACGCTGTTACCAAATTTGTATCTTTTTTCTAGGTTTTAGATCCATCGGTATTTCTTGAAAATAGAGTTGATCGCAAGCTCCCAGCCTGATGGGTAACCTGGAACCCGTCGGTTCACCACCTTTTCTTAACCTTAGCTTGACCTTTGATTCCTTTAGATGTAACTCCTTTTATGTCTTTATGAATGTGTCTTTCATTTACAGATTTCACTGAAACTCAATTCTGACATCCTATGGTTCTATATTTGATAAAAATATATTACAAGTATACCCATGGAGCTCTTTTTTTTCTTTTTTTTTCTCTGTTGTTCATTTATCAGTGCTGTTTGTGTCTTAAACTTAAGTCTACTCCAGAATTTTCTTAGAACGATTGCTAGAACATACAGCCTTCGATAACTGTGTTTTAGAGTTGTCGTTTGCATGTTCATCTTTTTTCGGTAATTTTTGTTTAAGGGATAAAGATTTCGACTCTGCAGCCATCTATTTCAAACTAAGTAGATGGCGATAAAGGAATAAGCTTAGTCTCGGTGCAACATTGTATGTTTGACCTACTCATGGCATGTCCCTCTTCCCTACTTTACGATGTCATTTTCAAATAATTCCGTATATATTAATGAAATAGCAAGGTTAGACTTTGATTTTAAAATTTTGTATTTTTGGGAATGGAATACTACTACTACTACTACCAACAACTCACCGCAGCACCAAGCCGTCTGAGGCCAACACAGCTACGCACGCTTCTCTTCCATCCCAATCTATCCAAAGCCTCCCTTTTCACACCATCCCACGAAGTTCCCATTTCCTTTAGATCTTTCTTTATGATGTCCTCCCACCCCAGACGAGGACGACCTGCTTTCCGTTTAGCCCTAGACGGTTGGCCGAAAAGGATAATTTTCAGCAATCTGTCATCCTTCATCCGCACAACGGGCCCTAGCCACCACAACGTTACTTTCATTATAGCCCTAGAGAGTGGTATTGAACCACATTTTTCGTACAGCCTACATTTTTCGTACAGTAGGAAGGGTGTTTGAAAGCACAGGATGGCTGACCCCCAACCCTCCATTGTACTTCCTGGCTTAGGGCCACGAAACGGAGATCAGCACCGTCGGTTTGGACCTTGAGGGTCTAGTGCCGCCACAAATACTTACTTTTATAAAGGTTTCAGGCGGCTTTGTGCTGCGATGAATTACTAGAAGTAGTAGCAGTAGTTGAAGAAAAGAGCCTGTAAAGTTTTTTTTTTTTTTTAATCTAGGAAGTTTTAGCCCACGTAACTGTATTTATGAACATTTTAGATAGAAATATAAGGCTGTACAATTCAAGATGTGATGACTTGAAGTTCATGAAAGTAGTTCGAGCTCTAGACGTTGGTTGGAGTATTGTTGATACAGCGTTTTCTCCAGATGGCAGACAAGTTATCTACTCAAGTTGGTCAGAAAATAGTAAGTTAATTTTGCTGAATTAATATTACACAAATTATAAATGAAACTAAAACGTTTTTCTTGTAATAAACTACCCTCAAAAACTTCAGTCTCTGTTTCGATGTATGCTCAGACACGTTGGTAAAATGGGAATTTTGCCTGTAAAATGGCTGTAGAAAAGAGGCGTAGTGTTCACGCTATAACAACCAATGAGATTGAAGATTTAAGGCAGATTCTGATTCAAAAAGAGATGGGGCTTGAAATAGCTTGCTATCTGAGTGTCAACCATTTTATATACAGTGTGCCATCTATTTCCCTGTCTGAGTGCCAAATCTGACCAATGATACAAAGACATGGTGCTAGTAGAAAATACTTGATAACAAATTAATGTCGGTACGGCCTTATCAAAGAAAGTTTTCGCAATTTCAGTTTGTTTGCTTCTGTAGCACAAGTTTGACACTAAAATTGTCCAATGACACGAATCCTTGGCAGACCGTGGTTTTCTACACTCTTCAAATCGTTAGTGAGACCGATGATCGAATACGGTCATACAACAACCAGACCATTTTTTCAAAAAGACAGCAATGTAATAGAAAAAATCCAAAGGAGGGCTACTAAATTTGTTCCATCACTTAGAGACTTATCATACCAAGACCGTTTGAAAAATTGTCGCTCCAAGTCTCTCATATCGATTTTTGAGAGGAGATCTTATTGAAGTATATAAAATATGCAACAGATACTACGACAACATCCCTCCAGAAGAAATAATAATATTCAAGAATTATAACTTGAGAGGTCACGAGCTTAAGCTAACCGAAGAACGTTTCAGAAGAGATATAGGTAAATGGGCATTCAGCAACCGCATTATCTCCGAGTGGAACGCACTACCGTCAGACACTGTCAACTCAGATTCAGTCAATGCATTTAAGAACAAGATTGACAATCATTATAGTGAAAAAGCATTTGATTATTTAAATTTTTGTAGATAGAGGTGCAAGCCTGTTTTCGCACTATTATTATTATTATAAGCTGAAGTTTCCTTTAGACCTATCTCCAAGTTCCTTAGAAACACAATTGGCATCAATGATGCGTAAATTTTGAATCAGTAACTTAATCAATCTGTCCTTAGAGAATATGTTATTTTATATAAAAGTTTCGTATTTTGTATAATTTCTTCCATATCACGAGTTTGTTTTACCCTCATCATCTTTCATCCTTCGCCCTCAAAACGTGTTCTAGTCATATCAACCTTTCTCTCCTTGTAGTCATAAAAATCGGGATAGACCCACATTTTTCATACAGGTTAACGTTTGAAATATGATCTGTCAAAAGGATACCCAAAGCAATCCATAGACAGTTCCTCTGAAAAACATCTAACAAATCCTCATTCCTCCTCCTAAGCGCCCACGTTTTGGAACCATACTTGACCAAGTCCCCGTTATCCATCATAAATAAGATATTTAAACAATTGTCAGTTTGGATTATTTACTACCCTTGTTCCAATGTCTATGGAGGTCATGTCATCCTCGGAGGCATATATATTAGATTTTTCAACTGTTTTGAACAAAATGAATATCTCAAAGTTTTGATGAGACGTGTTTAAGGGTTAGGGAGGCTGGCTAGCAAAATAAGGTAAGGTAGGGGACTGGTTGCCCGCCAGTCGTTTTCACTCTCTAAAGGGTCACTAGAATTTCTAATTTAAAATCATCCCCCCACCACTACGACCAACCCTTTCATATGAAGTTGTTCTGGAGAAAAAAAGTATATATTTGAGTTTTTAATCACCAAAGAATTGGTAATTAATTTTAATTAGCCTACCACAGAATTGGCTCTTTACTGTAGGCAATGCTAGAGCGTTGCCTCTGATAGATATTCAAATATTTTTTTTAAGTCTCTAGAAAAATGACACGACCTTTCTAGGAATCTAACATGCCAGCTGGAGCCCAGATAGTGACGTTACTTGGTATATCTTCTGTCAGGCATCAGATTCAAGCTTTTATGTTACATGGAGGTGCTATCAAATTTGTTCACTCAATTTGGTACAATAATTTGGCTCAGTTTGGCTATATTTAGTACAATAGTTTTTTGTCGCTTAGCTCCTAAGTTGGCACATGTTTCGCTTAATCTATTTAGCTTCACTCCACGATAACACTACTTCACTTCTTTTAGTTTCTCTGAGTTTTCATCTTTTTAATGTCAACTTCTGCTGCACGAAGTTGCTATAATAACCAATAGTAATTTGTACAAAAACCAACAAGGTTAGCCTAACGAACAAGACACCAACAAGTAGCAACAAAACTTGGAGAATAATTCTCTCTCTCTCTCTCTCTCTCTCTCTCTCTCTCTCTCTCTCTCTCTCTCTCTCTCTCTCTCTCTCTCTCTCTCTCTCTCTCTCTCTCTCTTTTTTTCTCCTTTCCTTTCTTTTTTTACGTAGAATATAATAGAACTGGCTGGCCAAATAAGTTTATTCGTTTTTCAGTACATGTTGTTAATTTATGGGATGAATCTGGTCGCCAGGAAGCATTACCCTTAAATCCTGTAGATAGGCGGTTTTGTGTCTTTTCGTTATCATATTCAAGCGATGGAAGTGAAATTTTGTGTGGAGCCACGGATGGCAAGATGTATATATATGACCTTGAAGCCAATCAAAGAAAGATGCAGGTATGTCAACTCATTGCTTAGAATTGGTCATCAACCAATTTTTTAAATAAGGATTCAGATTTCGGTCACAGATTTTGAACAGGAAAACATCTGGGTACAATTAAACTAAAAGAATAGTTCTTTCATTTGCTGTTCATTTCAAGAATATACGTTTCACCATTGATCACGGTGAATTTATAGCAAGCCCTGGGCAAAAGTGAATTTGAAGGGGCCAGGTATAGAGGACATCTACTTAGCTACGTGCCTGAATCAGGACTGCAATTTAAGACTCAGAGTAAGTCAATCAATCAATCAGTCAATCAATTTATTAATACTAAAAACAAAACAATTACAAACTTAAAATTTATACACGCCCAAGAAGCTCAGCTTGTAAAGGGCCAACAAAACAAATAAGACACTATTATAAAGCACATAAAAAAAAATGGATAAGATAAATTGATTAAAATATGAGAATTAACAGGAAACTTCACAAATAACTGAAAAAAAAATATATATAAACGAAGAAGATATTGGAAATTAGGATTAAATATAAAAAAAAAAAAAAAAATCAGAGAAATATATTGAATGAAAAAAAAAGACATATAAATGTGGATGGAATGCAAAAAAAAGGGGGGGGAATACTATACTGGAAATACCGAGTGAGAAAGTGCCTTTGCAGAAAGAGATAGAGGGACATCAGGAGGGATGGAGTTCCATAGTAAAATAGATTGATAAACAGGAGACCTCTGACCTGCTGTCGATGATCGCTTAGGTAAAATGAACCTGCGATAAGAGCTACGTAAAAAGAAGAGTACCTACCTGAGCCTGACAGTAAGAAAAACTGCTACAGAGATGGTGGAAGTGTACCTAGAAAAGCAGAATGGGCTAAATAAAGGTAACTTTTACCCACAATACGATCCATTGGAGCTATTCCGGTCTCATTATAAAGATCAGAGGAAGGGTAAAAACGAGGTAGAAGAAAAGCCTTCACTGCCCTATTTTGGGCTCTTTGAAGTGAGCAGAGAAGAGATTTATTAGTACTACCCCAGACAGAACAGCAATAAGAAAGGTAAGGAAAAATAAAAGCATAATAAAGAGAAAGCATAACATCTGGGGGAAGAAATGAGTTAACCCTGTATAAGATTGAAGATTGGCGGAGGACAAGGGACCGGGTATGAGTTATATGGGGTTTAAAAGAAAGAAAACAGTCAAGATACACACCAAGAAATTCCACTATTGTAGCTTGCGGTATAATATCATTCCCATAAGTCAGCATGGTTGGTTCCCTTGCGTTTCTCATACGATAAGGGGTTCTAAAGTGTACAATAGCACTTTTTTGGCTGTTGAGAGTCATACCATTTGACCAGCACGAATTTTTAACTTTATCAAAAAGACGTTGAGCTAGGGAGGTGGCAAATGGCAGATCCACTACAGCAATGAAAAAGTTACTTTCGTCAGCAAAAAGAATAGGGTGCACAAGGGGATGAAGACCATTAACAAGATCATTAATATAAATTAAAAACAAAAGTGGTCCAAGCACAGAGCCCTGTGGGACACCTTTCACAATAGGCAAGGAAGAGGAAGAAGTACCATTAACCGAAACATACTGAGATCTCCCTAAGAGGTAAGACCTAAACCATTCAAGCGGGACTCCATGCAATCCAAATGAAGATAGTTTAGTCAACGGAACAGAGTGAACGACCATATCAATTGCCTTAGAAAATTCAAGAGATAGACCCAAAACACACAAGCCCTTGTCAAGGTTAACGCGAACAGACTCTGTTGCATCTGAAAGTGCATGCAAGGTAGAAAAACTGCGACGAAAGCCATAATTATGGTTAGTTTTGTGAGAATTACCTGCAGTTGTATTAGTACTAAATACAAATGAAGAGAGTCTACAATACACTACTTTTTCAACAACCTTAGAGATTACAGGAAGAAGAGAAATAGGTCTATAGTTTGCAATTAGAGATGAATCACCTTTTTTAAACAAAGGTACAACATTAGCAACCTTAAATAAATGAGGAAAAACACCAGAAGAAAGAGAGAGGTTAGTTATGTGTAAGATGGGGTTAGAAACAAACTGACCAATTTTTTTAAGAACATTACAGCTCAAACCAAAACCATCAACTGAACAGCTACTTGAAAGCTGAGAAATAATGTTAGAAATTTCGGTATCACTGCATGGAAAAAGGAAAAATGACTTTTCTGCTAAGAGAAAACTACTTACTCTGCTGTAGGGTGGATTAGGAACTGAAGGAAGTGAGGTGAAATACGAATTGAAGTCGCTCGCTGAAGAATTTTTGTCCACGAAAGATCCATCAGCGTTCTTGTAACGACAAGGGGGGGACTGTTTAAGTTTCTTGCGGGAAATAGCTTCATTAACTACAGTCCAAACCTTTTGCAAATTCCCCTTACACTCATCAATTCGACGCGAAAAATAGAGCTTTTTGGCTGCACGTACTGAAGAAGTAAGCACATTTTTATAAAGTTTATACTTCAAAAGATCATCCTGTGTCTTACTTTTACATGCAGTCTTGAACAGAGACGCCTTCATATGTGTAGCATTGATCAGACCTCTAGACATCCATGGACATTTGGGTATGGAATTCCTTGGCCTCTTTCTAAGAGGAAAATGCTTATCCAACAGAGCTCCCATACGACACAAAAATAAATTCGTTGCACAATCAACATCATTAGCTTCAAGAACACTAGACCAATCATTACTCTGAAGACTATGTATCAAATTAGAAATTTCTTTATCTGTGGAAGTTCTAAAAGAAGACTCACCCCGCTCATCCACAGCAATCTCAGTTTGAGGCACAAAAAGTGAAACATAAATAGGGAAGTGATAAGAAAGATCAGTGAAAACAAGACCAGAAGTAAACTTGAAATTAGAATAATAAGAAATGAAAATATTGTCTATTAAAGTGGCAGAATTTCTAGTAGGGTCAACACGAGAAGGAAAAAAAATTGAAGGAAGTAGACCAGCAGAAGAAAGCACATCAAAGAGATGGTCACATTCATCACGATCCAATATTTAACATATTACAATTAAAATCTCCCAAAACACAAATACGTTTTTTAGAGAAAGACCCCACACAAGAAAGTTGATCAAGCAAATCACAGAACAAATGTGTTGGAAAAGGAGGGGGCTTATAAAACAAACAAACAGTGTCACATGCAAACTGGCTATTCAGATCAATAACAAGAGAATAAACTGTCCTACTATTTGACACTACTGATGTAAACAAGGATTCAAGGTCAGACCTTCTTCTAAACTTAATATCAGACTTTATAAATAAAGAAATACCTCCTGAGCACTTTGTTACCATTCTGGGGATATGGACAGCAACATAGCCATGCATATCATAGGCTGTAAAATTTTCATCATCAGATAACCATGTTTCTGTTAAACCTATTACATCAAAAGGGCAAGAATTATCAGACCACAAATACGATTTCAGACTATCCCACTTATCTCTTATCCCACGCACATTCAAACAAAATACATTAAAGCGACTATTTAAAGACAGTGAGGGTATAATTTTATCACAATAATCAATAGTAGTGTGATAATTATAGCTAGAATTAACCATAGATTCAAGGAGAGGGTCAAGCGTGTGAGACTCTTGTTTACCAGCCCTAATTGGTTGATCAAATATAACCGAATTAAGAATAGAAGAATTCAAAAGAAAAGAGAAATCACCCATAATCATCACACATAATAAATATACACATAGAAATATAAGTGGGATGGCACAAATTATCCAAAGTATTGGACCAAAGTATAATGTGACACCAGTTGCTATTACATGAGCTGCAAGTGTGCTGGACTGACAAAAAAATAATAGAAGTTAGGCTACATGAAGGTGAGAGGATCACAAAAAGCATAAAGAGATACCAGTAGAATGACTCATTTTATTCAAAGTATTGGCCCAATTTATAATGTGGGACCAGTAAATTATGTAAGCTGTAAGTATGCTGACATGAACAAAAAAAAAAAATTAATAGTAGTCAGCCTACCTGAATGTGATAGGATCACAGACAAATATAAATGAATATCAATGGAATGATACATATTATTCCAAATATTAGCCCAAAGTATAATATGGGTAGTAAGAAATTATAAGAGCTGCATATATACTGACATGACAAAAATATGATAGAATTCAGGGTACACAAGGGTGATAGCATCAAAAAATAAGATAAAGAAATATCAATGAGATGGCATATATTATTCAAAATATTGACCAAAAATATAATATGGGACCAGTCAAAATTATGCGAGTTGCATGTGTGCTGACATCATAAAAATAAGATAGAATTCAGGTTACAGGAAGGCGATAGGATCACCAACCCATATAAGGAAATAATAGTGGCATGGCCCATATTCATCAAAATTTTGGCCACTGGTATAAATTGGAACCAGTCAAGATTATATGAGCTGCAATTATGCTCAAATGACAAAAATATGAAAGAAATCAGCCTGCATAAAGGTGATCGGATCACAAACAAACATAAAAAAAATAAATAAATAACAGTGGGATAACATATATGATTCATAATAATTGCCCAAAATGCAATATAGGACCAGTGAAAATTATATGAGCTGCAAGTGTGCTGACATGACAAAAACATTATAGAAGCCAAGCTACATGATGGTGAAAGGATCATAAACAAACATAAAGAAAAATCAGTGGGAAGGCACATATTATTATAAGTATTAGCACAAACTATAATGTGTGACCAGTTGATATTATGGGGGTTACAAGTATAATAACACGACAAGAATATAATATAAATCAGACTACAAGATGGTGACATAATCAGAAACCGACATAAAGAATTGTTAGTGGGAAGGGAGATATCATCCAAACTATTGGCACAAAGTGTAATATGGTACCAGTCAAAATTATGTGAGGACAGTAAAGAATAAAAGAGGAATATTTTAAGAACAGCAAGTAAATCTCTACAAAAACCATTCAATATATTATAAGAAAATAAATATAAATCCATCACTTTAATTTTTCTGCATTTGCAGCACATAAATCAATTTTATTCTGATCATTAAACTTAACCACTCTTCCAGATTGGGTTTTATACAGGATATCACCTTTACTGGACCAAACATTACGTAAGCCAAGCTTTGATTTGGCATATGAAAGAAGTCGTAGAGCGTGGTTTTGTAAGCGTCTCAGAAAATAGAATCCCTGATCCTTTCAAATCCTTCTTTTGTCTGAGAAGCAGTTGACTAACTCGTAAGTTGCAAAATTCTACAACTATGGGTCTGGGTTTTGCAGATCGTTTGCCAATTTTTTTGGCTGATACAACATCAGACTGAATAATTGGTATGCCAGGAAATTTCCCAGCACATAGTGACAAGAATTGACTTTCAGTGTTTTCAATGGAGGTCTCCTCTTTCACCCCAAAGACAATAATTTGGTTGCTCAAAGCCTGCTGTTGAAAACGGTCATTTAATCTTGCCAGGTTGGACTGGATAGGCTGGAAAGACTTTTTAAGGTCTATCAAGGATGACTCTAAAGTAGCCAATGAAGATTCAACTGAAAATATGCGTCTGTTATAGCTTTCAAGAGTTTTATCCACTAGATTACTAAGATCTAGGTTGAAGCCAGCATACACCTCCTGCTTGATTGCATCCAGCTTATCTGAAGAGATAGTGACATTATGTTGCATGAATGTCTGTTCCTCTTTCATTTTAACCACTGCCTCATCTACCTGGGAAGAGATCTTAGCCAATATAAGGTCATCAAGTAACCCTTTCACTGAAGATTTAAGGTTGTCAGGTTGTAGTGAATCTGCTAGCATTTTATGTTTGATTTTTATGCTATTTATATGGTTAGTGAGCATGAGTAGTTGCTCTGAAACAGATTCTGATCCAGAGAATTGGATTGAGCTGTCAGACCTTAGTTCACGAGGTGGCTTGAGTTGACTTTTCATTACTTATCTGAAGTAAACAACAAAACAGGAACAGAATAAGCAGTGGTATAAGACAGTTTGGGTATAAGGCAGGATATAGTCCACAATGAAGTAACAAATTTCAAATACCAAAGCAGGGGATTGTGAAATTTGAAGAATAGAAAGCAATCAGAAAAAAACATCAAGCATCAACAGTAGCAGTGGCATAAACCCAAGGATTGGTTACTGTAGTCAAATTACAAGTTAAAATTGGTATAGGTCTCACCTGATGAGTCCCCTCTTACACCTCAGGGGTGGGGGCTGCTATGTGTGCCTGCCCTAGAATAATAAAAACCTGCCTGCCCTAGAATAATAAAAACCTGGTGTGTTACTGTGTGTTAGACAAAAAGTCTGACGAAAAAAAAAAACACGGATAGAACTCACTGTTCTTGGGTCCCTTTGGCTCACTTATAAGGAATCAAAGTCCTCAGAATACAATAGCCAATGACCTTGAAAACTTATCACTGTTCCTTTATAGTTAAAAAAAAAACGAAAGGTAATTCTGTGCCATCGGACTTTAAAGTCTAAACTGATGGTACTGAACTCGATTAGTTTGTCATTCATCGTGGAAGTACAATGGGGAACTGGGGGCCAGCTATTCTTTGCTTTTGCACACCCTTCCTGTTTACCTACCCCAGTTAGCTTTATGTACCCATTTGAACCTGGATCGACTCTGGCTAAAATTGTAGTCACAGAACTCACCCCCTCCTAAAATGAATAAATAATGACACCTGCGCTCGAACACCCCTCCTGGGTGATTGATGAAAACTGCTGTAGATACTATTCGATGCTAAAGTATTTTAAGCAGTTCAACATATGGAAAAATCTCATCTCACCAAGATCCTCTTTGATGTCGAGTACATGGTCCTGGCCCCAAAAAAAATGCATTTCAAACAGACAGAAAAGCAACACTTCGTCAATCAACAAACTCTGGCAGAAACCTATGAGCCGTCAAACTGTTTTGAGAGACTAAAAGAACGGCGTAAAAAGTGCTGCGTTTAGAATCGTTTTAAGTTTAACGGATGATAACCAATATCAATACAGAGTCAAACTTTAGCGTAAAGAGTGAAGTATTTAGGATGGGGCAAACCTTCTTATGTACGGAATTATTTATATTCGTTTAAGTTCTAGTGTTGCTTCTTTCAGTTGTAAAAACTCGTTTTCTTTTTAATTAATTTTCGATCGTTTTTCAAATAATTCCGGAGAATCAGGCTCACCCTCCATGGAAAATCCTGCCCTCCCCACCAAAAATTCATGGAAAGTTGCTCCCAAGTAAAATATACCCATGTACTAGCGATTTTCCCCTTGGACAATTCCATCTTCGCTGAAAATCCCCCCTTAAAATTTCTTGAGGACCATTTTACCTGAAAAATTCTCCTAAGCACCCTTTCATTGAAGAAGACTTTAATCTCTGATCGTTTTTCAAATCATGCCAGAAATCCCCCTTCGTGGAAATTTTTCCCGAAAATCCCCCTCCTCCCCGCTCCAGTGGATAGTTGTTCCTACGGAAAATTTTCCAACGAGATTTCTCGACTGAGAATTTTTCCTGCCGAAAACCTCTTCCCACGATAAGATCTTCCAAACAATTCTAACTCCGCTGAATAATTTTCCCGGACAATGCCCCTTGAATATTTCCACATGTAAAATTGAGTCAGCAATGAGAAAGTATGACCAATAAAAAGAATTATTGGTAAGTTCTTAAAAAGAAAGTCATTTTATGCCCGAAAGAATAGTTATTGGACGTTTCAACTATGCTGAACAAAACTGTTATCTCCATGTTTTGGTCGGACGACTATGGAGGAAAAAAGGAGTGAGAGGGGCTAGTTCCCCTCCAATCTTCTTGGTCACTTAAAAAGGGCACTATAAATTTTTATTTCCGTTCAAATAAGCCCTCTCCCGATATTCTAGGGTCATTGGTTCGATACGATTACCCATGGGGAAAACGAACAAAAACAAATAAACACGCATCCATGATCTTTCTTCTGGCAGAAAAAACAAAATTCCATATTCTTGCAGATGGGGACTTGAAACCTATTGACTTTTCTGTGACACTGAATCTAATATATCGTTTTTCACGAGGATTACTTGAGTTTTTGGGAGTGTTTCCCCTTTTTTCGAAAATCAGGGAAATTTTTCAGGCTCGTAATTTTTGATAGGTAACACTAAACTTAATGAATTTGGTATATTTTGAATCAGCATAAAACACCAATTGTGTTGATGTAGTGTATCTTTGATATCAAAATTCAGTTTTTTTTAGAGTTTCGATTACTATTGAGCTAAGTCGCTCCTTACTTACAGTTCGCTACCACGAACTATTTGAACAGGATTTTCTGCATTAGCAGAATCGAAACAAAAATATAGAGTTCATTTGGTTATAGAAAAGGAGCTTCGGGCAGTCATCTTATCATTGAAACCCAGGTTTGACAAACTTTGCGCTAATTATAGGCAAGTGCATCCATCTCATTAACAGACAATAATATAAAATTGTTATTCTTTTTCTTTGTTTGTAACAGTTTGACTTAAATAAATCCCGTAGTACTAAGAATTTTCGTATCTGTATTATTTTTTAAAATGTCTGTATTGTTTTATAAAATGGAAGGGTAGTACCATATTATCAAACATTTTTAATGGAGCCGTGGTTAAATAAAGTTTAGAAATCACTTTCCTAAGGGAAAGGCTACCAAACTTCATTAGAAACTACAAGAGACTATTTACATCGTAGAAGGTGGGAGAGACTGGGCCAGACAGGTCTAAAATATGCTTCAGAACGTCTAGGGGGAAGACCACTAGACTTTATTTGAGACTTTTTTTTTTTTTTTTTTTTTTTTTTTTTTTTTTTTTTTTTTTTTTTTTTTTAACAAATGGGTCACAAAAAAACAACATACAAGTCTCCATATAATGCTAACAAAACTGCATATAATACTAAAAATATCAAAATAGGTCCCGATGCATATTAGCGTATTTACTTCATATTGGGCTAAGAAAACTGGCCAAGATATGATTAAGTAATTTGTCAGAGCTTCAAGCTGAAAGACTAACAGGACTTCGACAGTGGTTGTTGTTTCAAATTAAAAACGTCATTTAAAAACGCGCTTGTTTCACTAGATTTTGTTCCAAAAAACGAACTTTCTTGTAGAAATTTTAGCAACTTCGTTTTAACTCTTTTGAAAATTGTGCTAGCGTCAGATACGGCCTCTTAGAACAATACGGTATGTCTGCTACTAAGTGTAACAGTGTATAAGCATTGCTGGTAATTTGTACTCTTTTTTTAGATTCATGGTCACTTTGACGACATCAATTCTATAGCATTTGCTGATGACAAGTCTGAGATATTTTTCAGTGGTAGTGACGATGGACTCTGCAAGGTAATTGATCAAAGTCATGTGTAAAACGTAGGGGAAATTATTGAAAGGGAAATTTTGATAGAAACAAGAAGTTTTTAGTGCAGTTAACGTCTCAGTGTTATCCTTTAAAATTTTAAATAATTGTAGCTAGCTTAATTTAAAGGAAATAAAAAATTCACAAAAAAAGCTTAAGAATACGGGATTAATCCCAAGCTTCAGTAAAAATTTCAAAGTTATATTAATCCAACCTGAAATTCTAGGAAAGATGGAAGATCCTCTTATTTTAAATAACTTCTACAAAGGCTAGTTAAAAAAAAAAAAAAAAAAAAAAAAAAAAAAGAAAATATATTTTTTCTTTAGCCCAATTTAAAGAAAAATACAAAAAAAAAGAGATTAAAAAAAGCAATAGAGTTAATATTTTGATTTAAGTTAGTTTGTAGCTACTTTTTTTTGAGTAGTGTCAGATGGCGTTGTTCTGTTTTTAAGATGGAATTGAGGTTCGAATCAAGGAAAAAAGAAGTAATCTACGTGTAATCAAGGATATTTTCTAAGAGTAGTTAGGAGGTTGGGCTGAAAGAAAATATCATCTCCAAAGGAGTCGTATACCAACAGTTTTGTCTAAAACATGAACTTGGATATATATTGTTCTTGGATGATGTCATTCCTCCCGTTGTACAGCTTAAGATTTGAATAACTTTATTTTAAACTAAAATCTTTCTTTATTAAGAGATGACCATCAATCCCCAAATGAACTGCATCTACATTGCAGGGTTGCGATTTTCGAGAGTAACGATGCATTGTATGTTTGTTGTTGTTGTTTTTTTTTTTTTTTTTTTTTTTTTTTTTTTTTTTTTCTTAAAGAACAATTTGCCATTTCTCTATTTTCTGTTTCCTGCATCCTTTGGCCTAATTTCATTTCCTTTTTTTGTCTACAGTGTTGCCACTACCTCAGGAAAGAACATCCAATAGGATGGAAGTCTCGTGATTAGAAAAAAGTACTGAAGACACAAAAGTGCTAAGTTCCTCGTTCCGCCTCCTTTGACGCAGCCATGAATTTGGTTTTTAGTCTTTAGCTTTTTATGACGTTTTTTTAACGATTGAATTTTTTGTTTGTTTGGAACTTCATTCAAATACTTCTTTTTTTGGATAACTCGTCTCGTCTTTTAGGAAAGTAAATGCTTTCCTAACGAAAATTCTTTACCAGTTGTATAGAATGATGCTATTAGATATTACCGACACTTTCCAATTATACAAAGTAAGATATGCTTGAAATACACCTTAAGATTAATTATACATGACTGTTAAATGATCTTCACTTTAGCAAACCTCTGTCTAACCTCAATGAATAAACTGAATCTACAAACTGAACATTTACGAAATTGAATGTTCATTTTGAGCCACCTATCCAGGTCACTAAGAATGGACCATCAGGAAAAAAGTAGCAAAGGAAGCCACAAGAAATTCAAAAATATCTATAAATATTTTATAAAATACTTGAGAATACAAAATTTCAAGTTGGCTATGTTAGGAATTATGGAGCTGGCTATGAATTATCTCGAATTCATTAAACAGAAGCACCCTAAATTTAACAATATAGGATATTTTTGTAAGTTTTCGCATTCAAGAACTTAAGCACAAAAGAGGTAGGAGCGAAAATTTGCTATTTTACAAATCTAGTAAATATCGCAACTTAATTGCTCACTTAATCGTTTTGAATTATTAGGTTTGGAATTGAAGACTGTTGAACGTATCTCTGAGTACGATTCACTGGCTTAAATATGAGAGGAGGTGAGGTGATAATTTGCTGGGTTTTTTTTTACCAATAGTCAGCGTAGCACAGGTACGAATCTCCTGATTCTCTGCCTTCGGCCGGGAGCGCATTGCGTGGTTGTTATTTCATAGAGCTTATTAATTTGGCCATGTAACTACTGAGATAGTTTAACTCAATTATTAGGTTTGGGATCGACGACTGTTAGACGCATCCCAGAGTAAGCCCGTCGGTGTCTTTGCTGGTCACAAAGATGGAATTGCTTTTGTTGACTCGAGGAAAGACTGTCGCTATTTGATAACCAATTCAAAAGATCAAACAATCAAATTATGGGATATGAGACGGTTCTCTAGTGAAAACGCACAAACAAATACAAGGAAAGCTGTTGGAAATACTCAGTGGGACTATCGGTGGGAGCAACTACCTCTGAAGTTTAGTGAGTATAATTTCTATTTAATGACAATTAATATTTCAAGAAGGGAGGAGTTTGTTTCGAGTGACGGGAATACTTGGAAACATTCAAAAAATAGGTGGACTATATTGAAAATGTAAGAAATGATAAGACGAGTGGAAATCCAAATCTTAGAGGGGGGCATGGTTATTTACGCTTTGGTGAAGGGCTATATATTTTAATGAAACTAACCCAAAATATGTATGTTAAATATGGAAGTAGTTTTTTTTATTATTATTGGAGCACCAGTTAATCCCTGCAGAAAAAGCAGAGGGTTGAACAAGTGCAGCTCCCCGTAAATCCTGGATAGTCTGGCTATTGTTTCAGCTTCAACCTCGCGATCTTCTGTCATGTAAAACGAACTATAAGTTTCAATGAAATGTATGGCTCTTATTCGCCTTGTTCAGATGTTGTTTTTTATTCATATTTAGTGTTAACCAGAAAATAGCTAAATTTCAAGTGTTTTGGTATATAATATAAGTAATGGGCAAGTATTGGGCTATACCTTGCTCTTCACTGTCATGCGAAAAAAATTAGATTCCTGTTTAACCTTTTATAAGTATTGCTGCTTTACCGCGTTTTCCGCTCTGACGGGGATCACGGTTTTTCCTCGCGTTCTCATTATGACGTAGTGGACGGATATATATTATGAAACTAACTAATACACATATTTGAAGTGTACTTTTAACTATTTTTATGGGTTTTCTAGAATTTAGGATTCTAATTTGTTTTATTCAAATTCTGTCTTTCCATTCGCATATAACTCGACCTTTTACCATACATTATTTTAAATCGATTATAACCTATATTGCCCTACTTGTGCAGAAGAATAGAAGGTAAATTTAATTTATTATCTGTTCAAGGACCAACCTTACACTATTGTAGCACAGTTGATCGATGCTCTTCTTGGTAATACGGGGCCCGGGGTTCAATTCTCGCTGAAGCAAGGCTGGGTGACAAGATTGCTACTTGTTCCTGTTAAAAACACCCAGCAACTGAAACGTTGGTCCCACGCCCTATGTGCCAACAATGGCCCTGAGGGTCTCCGTTCTTGTTTTTTTTTTTTTTTCAAGGACCAACTTAGGTACTTTGAAAGCCACATTGAATAGTTTTAGTTCGATTAGCCCTTCTTTAAACTAAAAAATAATTAATTTCTTCCTTCGTAGTCAGCTCACTAGTGCTAACGTTTAAAAAGAAATGTTTTTCTTGGGTAAATATGCAACGGACGGCCTAAAAAATTGAGGGAAGAATCATTTGAATGCAGATTAAAAGCTAGACAACAATAAAAACGAATTTTTTTTTTTTAAACCAGACATGCTCATAACTAAAGGGTTGAACACACATGACGTTACATAAGCTAAAAACGGCCACATACGTATGGTTAATATGAACGTATTTTACGCCAGTTATGGATCTAAAAAAATTAAATTAATGCTTCCTTTGAACTTTTTTTTACACTGACTTGTTGAACTTCTATAGTTTTAGTCAAGAAAACAGAATATTTTTGTAATGTTGGATTTGTGGGAACACTTGTAATAGAGCCTTAAGCGTATGCAATCTCATTTAATATGCTTATTAAATTTCTAGTCTAGCAGATGTTCTTTTTTGAGCATAGGCCTATATATACACTGTTAAGGTAAGTATACAACTAACGGTCTTAAAAATTTGAGACATGAATGATTCGATTTCAGATTAAACGGTGGAACAGAATTTAAAAAAAAGTTTCTCGGAGATACATTTGTGTTAGATAAAGGGTTTGAAAAACGTATTTTGCATTGATTTGTGCTCGTTTTGAGGGCTTTTTTTCGCTGGTTTGTTGGACTTCAATTGCTTTAATCCAGAAAATGGAATATTTTTTTAACTTTTTATAGAAATATAAAAAAATACATTTTTGTACTGTTTTTTGTTCTAGTTATAATTATGGACGATTTATAGAAATTCTTAGTATGAGGAAATACAATATTTTTCGAATATTTGTGGGAATAATTGCAATAAAGTTTAAGGTGTGTCCAATCTCACTTAATATGCCTACTAAATTTCTGCTCAAGCAAATTCTCTTCTTTGAGCGTAAAGAACATACCGTACTTGTTTTTTTTACCAAATCACTTTGGTATTATATAGTTTAGCATATGTGAAAATAGCCCCGACTTTTTAGAGTAGGATCAGAGTTTTTCCACCAGGGTCAATAAGATGATACGAAAAACAATTGGTTTTTATGAAATAATATTATATTTTTTCTGGAGGGAGGACTTCTTTAAATCAATTTTAGGAGGGAACTCTTAGAACGTCCTAGTTTTAAAAATTCTTAATATCTTCTAAGAAAAGGTTGCTTCTCCTGAAAACACCAGCTTAATGTTGGCTGAAATACATTCTAAGACTATGCTCTTAAATGTTTGCTCCTATGTGCTCTTAAAAGGCTGAAAGAAAACAATATTTCTGTCCAGCCCTCATGTGTGAAATTTTACCTTGAACCGGCTCTCTGGGAAAGAAAACTGTTAAAGGATAATCAGAATATCATATACAAGCTTCGGCAGTGAAGAATAAATTCTAAATAAATGATGCTTGTTCTCCAAATATGAAAAACGCACAAAAAAAACAGACATTGGACTAGCCCTTATTAAAAACTGACACATGATAAGGGACGAATGAGATTGAGAAGTGTTTTGTTCGAAAGGTTTGCGGTTTTAGTCTATCTTCGGATTTAGTATGTACTTTCTTTCTCATAAATAATGGAATTTTGTTTACTTGATTATAATTACTGAGGGGAAATCAGCCAAATTTCATATTAAGCTAACGCGACTCTTTAGTTTATAGCCTTTGCTTTTTAGAAACTGCAAGGGCAAATCCTCGCAGGGAACGCATTTTTAAGAGTAGACCCCCTCCCCCCAGATTTTGCCCTTTTTGGGCGTTTTACCAGCCTGATCTTACCTTCTCTCTCGTTCGCTGCTGTACCTTCAGATATGAAAAAAACTCCCCCATCCCCTACATTGCGAAAAAAATTTACTTGTTCGCTCGTGTTTTTTTTTTTTTTCCTCCTTATTTTAATGTCCCTTAGAAATTTTTCTTATATGTTTCTTTTTTTTCATTTTTTGTTTTTTTGTTTTTGAGTTTTACTTATTTTTATTTTTTAAACAGGTTATGGCCAATCTCAGTTTAAATAATGAGTAATGAATATATTTTCAATCTTAAAATTAATTTTATCATTCTTTCACCAGTCTTCTTATTTTCGTCGCCTTTTATGCTTTTTTGTTTATCCTTTTTTGTTTGTTTGTTTTGTTTTTTGTTTTGTTCTTTTTGTTGCCCTGTAAATTGGCTTCTTTGTTTACTTTTCAAAAAAATTTTTGTTTCCTGGTACAAGATTTACCCAATATTTCTTTTCTTCGTTTATGATAAAATATCGTTTATTACCATTCATCTAAATTAATGTTTATTTATTTAGTCAAAGGGAGAAATAGCTTACGGTATGTTTTGTGCAAAATCGTTTCTTCTTCTTTTTGGTCAAATGTTTCGAACGGAGTTGTCAATAATCAAGTTTTATTACTTTATTGTTTTGTTATTTTTATGAACAAACAAGAAAAACCTATGTGCAGACAAATTTTCTTTCGTGGTTTAGTGTTTTCTTTCTATTTTATATATAAACTTAAAATTTTCTTTATCTTTATCCTCATAAATGGTGTTGCCAGCTTGACTAGTACAATGGGCTTGACCTGACCCCTTACTATTCAACTGATTTGATGCATAAACCATAGAATAATTTTATTTTGATAATAATTTGACATTTTATTCATAGGAAGATACCCGTTCTCTCTATTGGAAGGAGATACAAGCATCATGACATACACTGGACACAGAGTTCAACATACCCTTATAAGGGCGCGGTTTTCACCAAAGTTTTCAACCGGGCAACGATTTATTTATTCAGGATGTGCCTCGGGCGCTTTAGTTGGTAAGCTTGCAATTCTCGCTTCTTTAATTAACACATATATTGGTTTCTCTTTATAACATTTAAATGTCAAAGGGTACTTCTCCCTGTGTTAAAAGAATGACGCAGCACTCCTAGTTCTATTCTTCGGATCTCGCACGTATGTGGGAGTGTATTTTTGAGGGGGGGAGGAAGTCGAAAATACGATGATCTTCAGCGCCTCCTTACGGAGAAGCGCTCGCAACATTGAAACTCGAATCGCTTCCTGAAAAAGTTAACAAATGTTTTTCAGCAGATCGTCCTTACGTTACAAAAGAAATCAAAGCACTAAGCAGGAAAATGATACAACTTTTCAGGAAAAAAAAGTGACTACCCTGAAGAATAAAATCAGAGGAATGATCCGTCAGGCAGCGGCAGTGTATTACCAAAAGGAACTATCTCATTTATTGGATTCTAAGCCTGGACAGTGGTACAAAAGGATATGACAGACAAAACACAGACTGGACTGGATTTTGCCTATGATGAGCCGGACAAAGAAACTGCAGATCGCCTAAACACTCACCTGGCAGCGATTGTTCAGTCACTTCCACCACTAAACTCGGAGGATTTTCCGCATCCATCTCCAGATTTTATGGATTTCTTAATTTTCACAGAATCCCAAGTTCGCCTCAAATTGAGGAAACTGAAGAGGACCAGTATTACACAACTCAACACTGAATTTTTGAATGTTCCGTTAACTTTAATATTCAACAAGATTACATTATCAGGCCAGTATCCGCAAAATTGGAAAAAGGGATTCATAATGGCTGTGATCTTTATATGTTTAGTGTCTTATATTTATTATGGCAAGAACTGCCGCTGATCTGCATGACCTTGTAATGCCTTCGATAATAAAATCTTTTATCGCTTTTTGAAGCAGCGAATTTTAGCTCCTTAATCTCACGAGCTGTTACGGAGAACCAGGCAAACGGTATGCTCAAAAACTCAGAATATTGGTAAAATTACACTGAGAAGCCAAACATTACTTAAGTTTTTTGCCGTCAAAATGTAAATGATTGTCTACATTAGTGTTCTGTCATGAGTGGTGGCTTTAAACTATATGGACATGCCGAATGCCTCGACCGAGTTCGTTGATTTTGAATTGAAGTTATCAAGTATTTTGCTGTAGGTTGCATAGGTTGCATCAAGACATGGCTAATTGTAGACAGAGAAAAGCCAAGACAGAGACATATAAGCTATATAACTTAGTTTCTGCCCACAAAGAAAGATAACGTGGAACTCGCTTAAAACAGCTTTGTATAGTGACCGGAATGGAGAATCGAACAAATCTTATCAATCCTGGAAATGACTCTATAGTGTAATTCAGCTTTTGTGGAAATCCAACCGGGGACGATCTGCTTTTTGTTTGGTTCTTGATGGTTGGCCGATAAGGACAATCTTTGGTATTCTGTCATCCTTCATCCGCATAACGCTTACTAGCCATCTCAAAATTTCTCTCATTATAGCCCTAGAAAGCAGGATTGAACAACACTTCGTACAGCCTACTGTTTGAGATGTGGTCAGTCAGTCGGGTACCCAAAACAGTATGTAGGCAATGTCTCTGGAAAACATTTAGCAAATCTTCCTCCGTTTTTCGTTGCGCCCACGCTTCAATACCATACTTGACCACTGTAGCTTACGATATTCAAATCTGGGTTCGCAGACTTATTTTATTATGGTTCCCAATTTTTATCAACCATGAAAAGAACTCCCTGGCCCTTGGCTATTCTGCTTCAACATTTCTACTGAACTCGCCATCTTTACTAATAATACTACATAGGTTAGTAAAGCTGTCCACTTGATCGATGTTTTCGTTTCCCAACATCACCTTTTCATCTTCACTTATTCCTAGCCTTTCCTAAAATCGTTAGGTACTTCCCCTTTTTTTCAAAAATCATATTAGTCATATTCAGTAACTTATTTTCTAACCTCATAACCACCATATTTAAGAAACTAATTTACCACACTATCAACACCTTATGATTTATATCCTTTATGTACTGTCACTTATTCTTCCTGACAAAATAAATCTTCTTTTACATCCAAAGTGTCACGAAATTTCATTCTTTTCTATATTTTTTCTTGTAGCTCTATCACGATTTAGCACATTCTTAAAATGTTCTTCCCGTCCCTCTTTAACTCTGCCCTTATCGATAATTGTGGCCCCATTCCTATCTTTAAATTGGGGCAAGTCTAGATTGACTATTCTTTTTCAATTTATTAACATGCCAGTACAATGTTTTATTATTATGCCGTCTGGTTGCATCTTCCAGATCTTCGGCAATTTAATCCATGGTCTTCACTTCACCCATCCTTAGTTCATATTTTGATGTTTTCTCTACTTTTTTTACATTCCTCTTATTTTTATATGGTCTATCACTTGTACAGCCCCTCCTCTCTATTAAGAGTATTTTCACTAATATTCCTAACTGTATTTCCCTTAGACACCATCGGCGTCTTCATAAACTATATTCCTAAAGTTATTTCATCCATGTTGTACATGGTTAAATTATAAACTCTTGAGTTTAGTATTCAACTGTTTCTAGAAATTTTCTCTCAAATCCTTATCCTGGAGTCTACCAATGTCATTGCTTCCCGTAAGGTAGTTACCCTTCCTAAATTTCAGTTTTAAATTAATCTTAGTGACAACTAGATGGTGATCTTTACTTTTAACACCAATAACAGCACTCCTGTATGCTCTAGTATATTGTTTTGGTCCTGCCGGTCTTCGGTTTACAGTAAAAAAAACAAAAAACAATAAGGTTATCTGTCCTACCATAATGTGAATACCATGTTAACTTATGGAATGTTTCATGACCAAATACTGTATTTGCTATAACTAGATTGTTATACCTACAAAATTCCAGCAGTCTGTAACCATTACTATTTTCTTTTCCTGTACCAAATTTACCTAGGCTAGGACACCATCTTTCCCTATTTCTATCTACCTCTTAGTTAGTGTGTTAAAAGCTCCTGATAAAAAACACCATATTTCTACCTGAAACCCTGTCTAATTGTTCCTGCAGTTATAAGTAAAATTTATTGGAGTCACTGTTGTCTCCATCAAGCGGTTCTACAAGGGCAAATACTACTATGACTGATATTCTGCACTTTTTAAGAGTATTTCCAGTTTAAAGAAGAAATTAAAATAAAGAAAGCTAAAAATTTATTTGATTCTTCGGTTATGAAATGAAAAAGCCTACATCTCGTAATTTTTTCAATGACCATCACAAATATTCAATTGATTATGCTTTTTATTTGTTATCGTTTGAACAGTATAAAAAATAAAATGACCAGGAGTTGCCTCTGGCATTTACAGAAGCTATTTTAGTTTCGTACCAAAATCGGTACGTTATAGTTCTAGCTATTCTTTATATAATGACTACCCTCAGTATTTTTTGCAGTTTATGATGTTTTGACTGGAAAAATGGTGAAAAGGTATAGGGATCATAAGAATTGTGTAAGAGATGTGGCTTGGCATCCCTACAAAAATGAGATAGTCACATCCTCTGTAAGTACTCTCTCTCTCTCTCTCTCTCTCTCTCTCTCTCTCTCTCTCTCTCTCTCTCTCTCTCTCTCTCTCTCTCTCTCTCTCTCTCTCTCTCTCTCTCTCTCTCTCTCTCTCTCTCTCTCTCTCTCTCTCTCTCTCTCTCTTCTCTCTCTCTCTCTCTCTCTCTCTCTCTCTCTCTCTCTCTCTCTCTCTCTCTCTCTCTCTCTCTCTCTCTCTCTCTCTCTCTCTCTCTCTCTCTCTCTCTCTCTCTCTCTCTCTCTCTCTCTCTCTCTCTCTCTCTCTCTCTCTCTCTCTCTCTCTCTCTCTCTCTCTCTCTCTCTCTCTCTCTCTCTCTCTCTCTCTCTCTCTCTCTCTCTCTCTCTCTCTCTCTCTCTCTCTCTCTCTCTCTCTCTCTCTCTCTCTCTCTCTCTCTCTCTCTCTCTCTCTCTCTCTCTCTCTCTCTCTCTCTCTCTCTCTCTCTCTCTCTCTCTCTCTGCATTACTAATAATATGGCTGAATTCTCTGTAATGAGTATCTTTAGCTGTGTGGTCGAAGAAGATTTTTTATTCTGTTATATTGAAGAAACATACCAACTCTTCAGCAAGATGGTATTTATTTGACTAAAAGATGCTTTAGATAAGTTCCACCGTGGTTTTAGACAAGTATGTTGATGCGTTTACCGTATTTCAAGCTTAAATTGACCATTGAGAAGTATCTCAATTATCAGACGCCTTTATTTCGTATTTTGATAAATTGCAAACAGGTATTTAACTCAGCCGACAGAAAAGCTTTAGTGAAAGTGCTGTTTTGTATGTTACAATTGGCCGCGTTCGTCCTTTACTAGGCTGCAGCTGCAACCACGATACCAGGTAAGCACATTAAAGTGACAAGAGCTATGTATAAGAATAATATTGTTGCTGTTAAGGTAGGAAGTGAGGCTAGTAGTTAGTTCAGTCCAGAGTCAGGAACTAAGCAGAGTTCTGTTTTATCCTCATCACATTTGTACGGGTTACTTAGATGGGTTTTGTCCTAAGGAATACAGTCAAAGAGCTATGGGGGCATACAGCATGTTAAACAGGAAGATACGCTCTTCTAGACTTAAATTACATAGATGACTTAAATTTTCTAGATAAAAATGATTATTAATTAATGAAGTTTTGAGGGCACAGTGTGCAAGAACAGGTTTGAATTTATTTTAATGAAGAGTCTTCATTAAAGAATAAGTCACTTGAATTAGGAACATAGGAGGTTGAAGAGGTCATTTTAGTTAACGTTGAAAATTGACCCAGTTGGTAGCTTTACTTACCTGGGTAGTTTTATTAGTAAGGGTGGCGGATATAGTGAAGTTTTAAATAGCGGAATGGCCAAGGTGCAGGGTATATTATCCATCGAAAAATTCGAATGAAGATCATTTAAAAATAATGAGATTAGTTTAAGCCTCCATAAGTTTTACGTCCTCATATGACCCTGAAGTTTTCAGCAGAGTTTTATGATCTGCTTTGAATATTCCTATATTCAAAATCAAGTTGAACCAAAATGTTATTTGATACCATTCTCTTCGGCTGTAATGGAAGAAATATTAAGATGCTCGGGTCACACGTGTGGATGAAGTAAGATAGGTTGCCCAAAATCGTGCTTTTTGGCAGTTGCACTGGTACCAACGGAAAGTATAGCGTCCTCAGATCTGCTAGAGGAGGTTATAAGAAAACATTTAATTTAAGTAGAAACACCTTGGCATGGAATGAAGTGTAAGGCTGAACAGGGAGGGGTGGAACAGGGACGTGCTTTGATTACTATCAGAAGGCTTGATGCTGTAACGAGTTGTTAGTAGAAATTGTAACAATTTACTTTCAGTCCAATTATAAAACTAAATGTATGCTAATTTTTGTATCTGCAGCACTAGCAGATTCAGATGAATATCGCTGGGTTTTCTTTTTCTTTATTAATGAGCTCGTCTTTCTGGATTTTTCCAATTTTTTCATTTACAGACTATTTTTATTCAACTAAAATTACCATTTTCTTTATTTTAAAACCCAAAAAAAAAATCTCTGCAATTTAAATGCTGTTTTGATACCTCAAGCTATTGATTTATATATATATATATATATATATATATATATATATATATATATATATATATATATATATATATATATATATATATATATATATTATGTATATATATTTATGTATATATATATATATATATATATATATATATATATATATATATATATATATATATATATATATATATATATATATATATATATATATATGTGTGTGTGTGTGTGTGTGTTTCCCATTATCATTGTCTTCTGCAATTAGCAATCGACTTGATATTATACAGTTTTCTGTTGTGTGGAATGCTACTCCTCTTTCGATTGTATGTGTTTTTTGCAGTATTGACAGTTATTGACAGTGAAATTACCTTTGCCTCCTTATCACCATAAGAATGGAACCTTATCAGGTTTTTTTTTTTTTTTTTTTTTTTTTTTTTTTTTTTTTTTTTTTTTTTATGGAACTCGTGAGGTTTTGGTTTTAAAATTGCTTTAAAATCTATTCAACTGAGAAAGTATGCAATAAAGGATGAACAATTTTGTTTCTAGAAAGGAAAGATGGGATTTAAACCTCTACCCCCGTCGGAATCTAAAAAACTCTTTTTACATATTATTCTTATTCAAAACCTAAAAAAGCCTATAAAAACGTTTTTGTGCTCCAAATCTCTCCCCCATACAACACTTTTTTCTCTACTACCTACCCTTTTAGATACACAAATTTTAATTCAACTTTCTTTTCAGTGGGATGGTACTATGTGTCGATATTTTGTTCGGCGGCTTATGGCTATTGACGATGAAATAGTCGAAATCACCTCTCCCTCCCCACATCCAAATGAATCAGCATCTGATCGATTTCTATCGTCTTTGCATCCAAACACCCGTCGAAGTCAAAGGTTATCCGCTAGACGAATTCCTCTTTTTTCAAATGAAGGCTGGACAACTACTCACACGGCACCTGAGAATGAAAGGCACGATCCTAGAAGGAGCTCTAGGACAATCCCATTTTCCCAACCGCAAACTCCATCCAATCTTCGTCGAAGTGCTCGTATTCTAGCTCGTCAGCAAGGTGATTCATCGGCTGAAGGATGGACCATTAATCATAGTACTTCATCAGATAGCATTACCATGTCAAGTGTCAATCCACCTAGGTCAATTATTGATGAGGGTTTAAGGAGGAGAGATTCGTGTTCCCACCATCCTAATCAATAACTTTATATTCTTCTGTAAAAGTAGAAGGCCAGCCTTATAGAACTTACCTATTTGCTGAAAGGCTGAATCCTTTATCTGTGAGAATAATATTGCTATCATTTTGTTTACGAATGTATGCTGAAAGGTAAGGCTTTGCATTTTAAAATAAAAATTTATTGTTATGTTTCGCCATGTTGCCTACTTCGTCATTTCTTTGGTATTGATGAGAGAAATATAAATCCGAAAGAAAACAAATGAGGATTTATTTTTAGAATTATTTGTAGGATATTATATGTGTAGAACGCTCAATGGCTAATGCAGTCCACTTGTAGGTAAGCTCTAAAGGGTACGTTTTTCTGAATTTGTTTTCCTTCTTTTCTTTTAAACACAGGCGTTAATGTTACTGTAAATCCTTGTCTTTTCTGTATATAAATGAGTATTTTTATATATTGTTTGGTAGTAAAATATTGGTTTATTGTCGAAATAAAAGTATAATGTATTTCAACAGAATTTTTTCCACATAACAGGCATGTTTTCTACGCGTTCTTGTGATCTTCGGCTCATGAGAAACTTCTTGGGTATTTAGATTCCATCGACCTTATCAATTTATATTGCTTGAATTTTTGGTGAAGTATTTAGAAAGGCTATTGCAACTGTCCCAACATTAAGGATAAGGCTACTCGTTGGCCAGTAAAAAAACAGATTCTATTTATTTTTTATTTTATTTTTTAAGTTCAAAAGATACAGGCAGAAGTTGATTGTTGTCGTTTTTATGCTGATTTTCTATCTTAAGAGTTTTTGCTTTTTTGAAAAAATTGAAAACACCATAAAAACAAGTTCAAAAATTAGAAAAACTTTTCTAAATAACTTACAGGGCTCCTACGTGGTCACTATTTCAACTAAAAGTCACTTTTTTTAAAGCTGGTCACTATTTGTCACTATTTTTGAGAAATGGTCACTAAAGTCACTTTTTTATGAAAATTGCAAAGTTTTTTCCCAAGAATTTGAGCTTCCTGGCAAATGCAAAACCGTTTAGAATGGACTGATTTGGGAAAAAGGCCTTTTTTTTCTTCGCACTGCGCGGCTTTCACTTGTAGAGACTGTTGCCAAGTAAATAGCCTGTCTCAACTCAGGTGCTTTTTTTGTGGACAGATGTAACATTGCCAGCTGACAAGGTAAGTTCCAATTTTGATTTTCAACCAAAACAGTAAGGCTACATCTCTGCTCATCATCTCTACTTGGTTTAACTTCAACAACGGAATACTTTGTCATCACCGTAGCATAAATGGCTGAGGACTGTCTTCTTGCATCCCTTGGAATTGCTATTCTGTTTTTTTTTTTTTTTTTTTTTTTACGTAAAGCTGTTGCATGTAAGTGAGAGCAGGGAAAGGGATTGACGACCCTTGCCACTGGATTTCAAGATTAGGCTATTACCTTATATCCTTTTAGAAGGAGGTAGATAGAGATCAGTTTGCGTAGTGTAATTGAAGTAATTCAAAGGTTGATCCCATTTGCCTTCCTCTTAGTAGTTTTTCATGCTTAACCTGTTCTTTTCCTTTTTCTTAACTTATCTGGTTGATAAGTTGATCTGGTTGGCAATTGATGAAGCTAATTTAAGCCTCAAAATCCCTGATAGGGAGTGACAGACGTTTCGTTAATAAAAACGTTTTGCGCTTGATGAACAGGGAAAAAGTTCAAATAACGAGATCAAAGCAAAGGATTGTTAGATATTGAGACATGCAGGATCCATATTGCCCATAATTCTTTCCAAAAGGGACTAGAAGCTTTTGTGGATGATGTTTCACAGTTGATGATCACAGTGTACTATTAATTTCGGGGCTGGCAGGCTACATTAGAGGACATTCAGAGGATACAGCAAGAAATGACTGAAGCAACTGTAGGGTTTATAAAGCACGTGCCCACCTGATGGCTTACACTTGGCCCAGCTTTGTGAAGGGTTTTCTTGGAATGAGAACCATTGATTGAGAACTTTCTAAAGTTTATCCCTAAGAAAAACGAAAGAATTATGAATTCGAACTCGTATCTGTTGATAGCAAATCTGCTTAAGAGTCTAACCTTGAAGACAGAGTTGTTGTTTGTTGTGAACAATGCTGACTACTTCACAGAGTTCACTGAAAAATTTCAGCGCGACGAACCACTGATCCATCTCTTGTTTGCGGAGCTAAGGGAGGTCATGCTAGTGCTGTCTGGACGGATTTTGAATGAAAAAGCTGCTGAAGCAATTGTTACAAGTAGTTACAATGGTTAACAAGTAGTTAGATCCTAAACTACTTGATGATTTGTCAAATATGAAGGGCCTAATGGACATCGTGTTGTCTTATGATTACCTGAAAGATGTTGAAGAACGTCATAATAAATCTTTCTTGATGAGGTTACGTTAACACTTCAGAACCTTAGCTTCCTACTTGATAAAAGACATCTCAAAAAACAGCGACTCTGCCAGACTCCTGAAGAGCTTCAGATGCTTTCATCCCACAGAGAGAAAAACAGCGAGAAGTTCAAAAGATATTGGCTTCATTGATTCGAAATTGCAAGTTGGTGTCTCAAGATTAGATGTTTTGGATGACGAGTGGAAGCTCATTCACCTTGAGAAGGATCTAAACTTGGCTGCTACGATTAGAGTTGACGAATATTGGGTGAATTTGCTGTGTCGTGAAGATTCGTTTAGGAAATGTAAGTACCAAAATCTTGCACGCGTTGTCAAAGTAGCACTTTGTTTATCTCATGGAAGTGCAAATGTTGAGAGGGGTTTCTCACTATCAGGAAGGATTATATCTGAACATAGAGCAGGAATGGGGGGGGGGGAGCTGAATGTGAAGCTGACACTTACTAACGGGTTGAAGATGTTTGGAGGCAAACCCGAGAACGTTCTATCACACATGACCTGATCAAGCTTGTACGGGGAGTGCGAGCTAGTTACTATAACCATCTTGTAGCTCAGCGTAAACGTGAGAAAGCTCAAGAGGGAGCTATAAGAAAAAAGCGAAAATCTGACCAAGAAGAAGTTAAACTGCTATAAAAGCTAGAAAAAAGAAAGAAAAAACAGTCGAATCTGCAGGTAGACCTACAAACAACGAGAAAGATGTGTGTCAAAATAAAGGTTGCCGATAGTTTATTAAAAGAGGGAGTTGATATACTGAAAAAAGGGATCGTATTTGCGAAGTAAATAGAAATAAACGATGAAGATGTACTTCAGACCCTGTAAACTGATATTATTTTGGTCACTATTTTCGTGCCATAAGTCACTTTTTCAACTTTTTTAGAGAGGAAAAGCACGTAGGAGCCCTGAACTTACCTCTTTTTTTTCCAAGTCCAACGCACTCAATTTTCGGCAAAACCTAAATGGCTTAAGAGTGCAAGTTTTCACGCTCAAAAAATGAACTTGATCTTTCACTAGATGAATTTACGTTAGGAACAATTAGTAGCTCTAAATAAAAGGAACCCCAACATACTCATCTTAACTTTAAAATTAACGGTGTTGTAAAGGCAAGCCCGTAGAGCACACCGTCGGTTCCGCAATGAATTTCGAAATCTCGGAATGTTTTCTCTAAAGCCTTATGATATGCATTTTGGGTTTATGTGTACCGGGAAACTAAGTGGCCCTCCAAATTTAAAGCGCGTATATAGACTTTGCATGCATTGGGAAGAGAGCTGTTACCTTGGAAGGGCCTTGTAAGTAGTGAAAGTTCTTGTCCAACATATAGTTGAAGTTTTTTCTTGACGATTCCTTGCTGGTTCCCATCAGAATTTTTTGGGGGTTTCAATATTGTATCATTAACGTGTAGTATAGTATCATAAACTATGTGTATGTATTTACGGACAAAGAAATTTTAGGAGTGAATTGTCAAGCAATGTTGTTGAAGTACTTCAAATAATAATTTAACTTTGTTTATGAAATCCTTGATATTAAATTTTATCATTTTAAAATGTCTATAGTTTGAATCGTGCTCATTTTTGTAACTTTGATTTTATTAACCTTTATTTGTGAATGTTGTCACCTTAAAATGGCACTTCCCTCGCGGAAAAATTCTTCATAAAGAAAGCTTAATAATATTGTTCTTTGTATATATTTACCAAAAGCTTAACAGACATATTCACGAAAAGCGGCATCGCATGTCATACTATGGTGATTAGACCCAAAAGTGTGTTCAGAAAGTCTTTAGATTCCTATTTTCTACATGATCCTCTATTTCTGGATTTATTTTTAGGATGCCCCCAACAGGGTTCGGACGCGCCTATAAATTCCTATATTTTAATGCACCCCTATAAAATGCCTATATTTTTTCTAAAATCCTATTATTCCTATATTTTCGGCTGAAGAGCACTATAAAACATTGGTCATGATATGCAATATTCACTGCTCGTTAAGTAAGCCAAGATGTGCTTTTCTTTGCTTTTGACTCTGCTTGTAGACTGTGCTGTCTTTCGGTGTAGATCGATAAGTAATTACAACTGTTGAACTGTTTAAATTTAACTAATGCGTTGTGTTGGGATTAGTAAGCTGCTTCTGCTTGGGCTATGATATTGTTTTGACTTAGTAACCTATGTTTTGTTTTTTGTCATGTTGGGCCTGTCTGAAATGAGTGAAGATCAGCACATAGGCTAGCAGTCTCTGCTTAATGAGACTGTGAGTTCTTGCGACTTATTCGTTTCCTGGCTGAACGCTATAAAATACTGGTGCGAATATGGTCCAGTTCCGGACATATCCACTCGTTCTTTTGCAAACTCTGCTTGAAAAATCCTTGTTGTACAGCTGGGGTTGTTCAGCTAAACCAACATGTGCGACCTGCAGAATTCAAAGCCGCAGTTACTGCTCAACTACATCCACTACAGCTTCACCTGACCGGACAATTTCGAGTTGATTAAACAACCAAGGATAGACCATTAGTTGGTACAAACTTGTTTTGTGAGCGTGATGCCGCTTATAAAGCTGAGTTAATATGGGCACTTCAGATGGTACGGAGTTCCACGTCTGCTAACTCTTCAGACCATATTGTCGCAACCTTCCATGTGATGTTTCCTGGTAAGATTCCTGACAGAATGTCCCTATGTGCGAAGAAACACACGTATCTGATCACCAATGCGCTGCATCCTTACTGTAAGCAAATGCTTGTGAAGGACATTCAGTCATATTTTGTACTAGAATATGACGAGACAACCAACAACGCTGGTATGAGAGTTACAGATACGTGTTCGATGTGGTCCTCATACGGAAACGAAATCCAGAGCAGACATTTATGCAGAAGTTTTATGGGCCACGCGAAAAGTGATGACCTGTATAGGAAGATTATGGCAGCCATTGAGCAGAATCAGCTGCTACTTGAAAAACTGATCACGCTTGGAAGTGACGGACCAAAAGTCAACAAAAGCGTTTGGAACAAGTTCAATGCCGAAAAAAAGAAAGTGAAGGGAAAGAGAATGTTGAATATTAGTACTTGCATCATCCATATAATTCATAACGCTTTCTTGAAAGGTCTTCAGATGTTCGGAGAATAAAGTTCCGACTTTGTTATTCTTGTGCATTCATTTTTTGACGGCTGGCCTGCATGTTGTGAAGACTATCGAAAGTGGGGGTGCCAGAGAATGCTTTCATGAAGCATGTCCCAAGCCACTGGATGACGATCGGACGTGCCCTCACTAGAATTATGCCGCAGTGGCCGATCTTCCTGTACTTCCTGAACTTTGTGTCAACAGAGAAAAAGCTGAAGAATCTTCTATCCATTCCCAAATTTCTGAAGATTGTTGCTTATATCAAAAGTGCGACGATGGAAGCCCAACTCGAGTTTGTTCTAGCCTCAGCAGAACTGTTCATGAGTTTCACCTAACTGTTCCAGAAAGAAGAACTTCTCATTCATGTTCTGCACTCAGAGATCAAAAGACTAGTTGTGACGCTTTGCGGACGGGTCTTTACTCCAGATTTTGTGACCGAAACTGAAAATTTCTCACCAGAAATGTTGAACCTTGCTGAAAAATTTGCAGAAAAGCCCATAGTTTCAGAAAATGTGGAATGAGATTTCGGTGAGAAAGCAACACTATGTCAATGTGCGAAAACATTTTATTGCGGGTATTTGCCATATTTTAAGCAAATGTCCTCTGGAAAAGGATGGTTTTCTAGAGGCTTTATGCTGTTTGAGTCCGATCAACATGAAGGATTCAAGAAGCATTGCAGACATAGCGGTTGTGGCACGCGAGATTGCGATTCGAGTAAGGTCAGACGTCGCCCAGGCTGAGTGGCTGCTTTTGCGAACGGAAACTGGACCCGTGAGAACATTACTCGGATCGATAATTTTTGGAGCCATTATTTTGGACTGGTGAATGGGCGCGGGGACAGCAAGTACCCGGAATTTGCCAAGCTTATCAAAGCGGTGCTGACGTCGCATGGTAGCGCAGATGTTAAGCGTGGGTTCTCGCGTTCTGGTAGGATTCTCGGTGAAGACCGTGCCTTGATGTCTGAACGCGTTCTGGATGCGAGACTCATGGTATATGACACGTTGAGGCTTTATGAAGGAAAACCAGAACGGGTTGTTATTACAAAAGAGCTGCTGAATCTTGCACGTTCCGCACGGTCTCGGTATCAACAATATTTGGATGAAAAGAAAAAAGAGGAGCTATCCGAGAAGGAGAAAGCAGCTTTCGAAGAGGACAGCAAGCGGAAGTTGCAGGAGGCCCACGACAAAAAGAAAGGAATAGAAGACCTGGAAAGCAAAAGGAAAAAACTTAGAGCATCAGAGCAAGAAAAGAGAACAGTAGCAGATACTCTACTTCAGGAAGCGACCGACAGAATGAAGAAGGCTGCCGACTCCAAGAGTTCCATAGACATTGCCCTAGCTGTTTCTTTGCTCGAAGGAGATGTGAAGTCCAGAAAAAGTGAAAGAGAGCAGATGGTGGAATCTGCGAAAATGGAGCAGTCTCTTGCAGAGAGAAAAACTGACCTCATATCGAAATTGAGGCCATAGATGCAGCAAGAAGAATTCGAAATATTTTACCTGTATCAGTCAATCGTTGGCATAGTGTGTGTATCTAATTTTTTACTGTTTTTCACTATTTGTACAGTTTGTATTTGAAATAAAAAAAAAAAATAAATAAATAAATGCAAAAACTCAGGAAATGACGAATTTATGTGACCAGGCATCCCACGCCATCTACCACAGATCTGATCCCGAGGACTTCTGAATCCTGTATTTGGCCTATATTTGGGCCCGGGAAATCCTATAAAAATAGAACAAAGCCTATAATTTGAAACGGACCGACCTGTCCGAACCCTGCCCCAACCTAAATAGACTCCTGCGCATGAATCTGTTGGTGTTGTAGTCTTAAACGCCGTAGATATTGGAAACATTGGCCTCTCATATTTGTTCGAGCTTTACATAACCCAGTCGGAGCGCGGCGAACTGAACTACTTTTGATAGAAATAAATAAATATATATTGTTCAAGGGGTTTTTGAAAACCGAGAAAAATGAATTACTTCCAGACAACTACCAACAATAAACCTCAGAGATTATCTCACTGAAACAGGCGGTTTTAGGGGGACAGAGGGGGTACTTACCCCTGGTGCAAAATTTCAAATTACTAATCTAATGGTTATAATCATTTTGTAATTTTTGAGATTTTATTTTACTACAGTAAAGTAAAGGGGCAGTTGGCAGTAAGTATAAGCAAATTATATCGGAAATTTTCATTTTTCCTGTACCTACATCACCATTCCCTGGAAATAAAATTAAATAGACTGAATTCAATTAATTTTAATTATTTTTTGGGATATTTTGTTTTCAAATTTCGTAAATAAATAAAATTTGGGTGACAGGGAAGGGGGTGCTAATCAAGATTTTGTCCAAGACACAGGAACCGCTACTGCACTGAAATAGCTTTTAACTAGGGAATTAAGCCGCGTCTTAATTGTGTCAAGTCATCACTCTGAGCTCAAGTCCCTTTTTACATTTATTGAAGGTTTTGGCCTAAGTAGTTATGTTTGGAGTATAAAGGGTCATAAATATACTGCACTTTAGGAAGTTTATACACACGTTGCGGGGAATGGTAAAATTTAATATTGCTACGGGACATCACTGTTTACTTTGCGAGATAAATTACGTTCGGGTCTCATTCAGACTTTTAGGGTCCCATTTTGAAACTCATTTTCTCTATACGTTTTCAAAAGACTTATTGGAACAGATCACATAAGACTGAGAGACACAGATTCTGCAAGTCTCATACGGGACTCACACCTTGTCTGTAAAGCCAATAATGTTTTCCATAAGTAATAAAGCCGTTTTTTCATTAAACTTAATCTCCTTTATTAAAGTCGGAAAGAAGCTAAAATTCGTTTTAATTTCCAAAGAAAGTCAGCTAAGTTGATGTTGAGATTAGCTGTAAAGCTGAAAACTAAATGTAAAGTCGGAAAACTAAAACTTTTTGTGGCCCAGATAGATTTTCTAGAAAACTTTATTGACGTCATGGATGCCCCGTACCAGGGACTTTTCAAGGAAAAGCTGAGGGTCAAAGTCAACAATGAATCTTTTTCTTTTTTTATTGATTTGCCTTTCAAATTTGCATTTAAACTCTTCATTTTTGCTTATGTTGTGGAAGCAACCATTCCTAGCAATCGGAGATTTTCAGGTTCAATCCCGCGCGGCGCAAGGGATTAATAAAGCATTATTATATAGGTTAGTATTCTCTATTTATTGTCTGTGATGGCAGGGGTTGAGTCCTGCTGTGGTTGGTTATTTTGTTTGGAACGGTGGTCAGTCATGGTTACCTTAAGAAATTTGGGGAAGTTAAACGGGAAGGGTGTGTGAAAGCACAGAATGGCTGGGCAGTCCCCCAATGTACTTCCTGGCTGAAGGGCCATAAAACGGAGATCAGCACCGCCGGTAGGGATTATGAGGTCCAGTGTCACCTTTTTTTTTATTTTTATTAGCCTCGAGCGTGTTATAGTAGTAAATGACCCTGTAGAACCGACTGACTGAGCCAGCAGTAACTTAGATGAATTTTAGGTAGATTTTAAAAGAACAAATAGACAAGATCCTAATTAGAAAAATTATATTTTTGCTAGGGTTTTTGTTTCACATGTTAGTTCAAACAAGGACAAATGCGGTCTTAGCTTAGGTAAATTTAATGTGGGAAGAGTGTATAGTAATGGTAATAGACTGCTATAATTTGTAGAAGCAATAACCTTGTTAAAAATGAAATGGTTGATTTTAGAATTTGATATTGTAAAATATGGATGGAATAATTTTGCTTGCCGCAAAGCTATGTGTTTCACAGGGAATAAAGACAAAAACTGGACGTTTACTAGATTAATTAAAAAAAACTTTTTCCACAAAATAAGTTTTTCAAAGAAAAGTAAAGAACTCCATTAAACCAAAAATGAGCAAAAATCAAATAATCTACCAAGCGTGAAACTACCACAAATCAGCATCGATAAATAAATGAAACCCAAAACGAACAGAAATTACAATAAATAACCGAGTCAAACTCAAAACGAGTAGAAATTAACATGAGCAGGGCTTAAAATCCCTATGCCTTCCCAAGGCCAGAACATAATTTGTACTTTACGGAATATAAATGTTTTTACTTTCATAACTTTAATAAATCAAATAATATTAACATTTTGATTATTAAATATCAGTATATAAATATTAAACTTACAATTCACATTCATTTGTATTTTTTTCAGTAATGTGCAAATTATGTTCTGGCCTTGGGAAGGCATAGAGGTATTGAGCCCTACTCATGTTAATTTCTGCTCGTGTTGAGTTTGACTCGGTTATTTATTGTAATTTCTGTACTGTAATTTCTGTTCGTTTTGGGTATCATTTACTTATCGATGCTAATTTGAGGTAGTTTCACGCTTGGCAGATTATTTGATTTTTATTTTTGCTCATTTTTGGTTTAATGGAAATCTTTACTTTTCTTTGAAAAATTTATTTTGTGGAAAAAGGTTTTTTAAATAATTTCTGTTCGTTTTATATTGACATAGTCTTTTCTTTTTTTAAGACTTTTTAGTTTGACCTGCTATTTGTATGCTGGAGAAAAATTTTCTGCAATTTTTAACAACATACACCCTTTTAAAAATCTGGAAACAAATAGTAGTGTTTAATTTAGTTTCATACCTCCTCTAGCAGACCTGAAATGGAAAACTTGATACCATTCTCAAAAAAATCTTTTTACTTTATTTGATAGCTTGGATACACTTACACTATTTTGAATTGGTTAAATTTTAAGAGCAGAAGTAGCCCCGAAAGTTTGAACTTAATACCCTCGGTCGTTCTTGGGATGGCTGAGATGCCTTATTGGGAATTAGCATTTACAGAGTGCATTTTGATTTAATCTTAAGGCAACATTTAGTTTTTAAACATATTGGGCAAATGGGGGGGGGGCGTGGGAGGGGGACTAGTTGCCCTCCAATCACTTTCGACTATTAAAAAGGGCATTAAACGGGGTTACTTTGAACTAAAAGTAACTTTTTTTCTCCTTTATTTCGAAATAAATTTTGTAAATGGTAACATAACAACCTAGAAACACATTTCCATATGTATTTCTGACCGCTGAAGAGGGTGGACGCTCCGGATTTTTTCTATCCCTTCCCACATGGCCATAATTTTTTTTTTGAAAATGGTTTTTCAAAGTTACCCATACTTCGTCCAACTTTGAACGACGTTATTTTATTTTATGTACTGTTCATGTAGTTTCCTAATTTGTTCAAAGTTGGCCATGCTTTCGGTAAGTTTGAACAACCACTTATTTACATACTTTTCCCCTCTAAGATTCAATGTAAAAAATGTCACTTATATTGAACAAAATTAAGAAAAATACAGAAAATTAGACTAAGATCATGTCAAAAAACAGAACTTGCAGAAAAATCCCGGAAAACCGGAGGCTAGACTTTGTGTTCTTTGCAAAGTTTTTTTGTATGACTTTGTAACTTTACGGTGCCCTGCAATTTCGAAGGGGCCATATCCTTTTCAAACGAGTGGTCCAGCGAAAACATATCTTTCTTCAACAGCACTGACATCACCTTTCTTGTGCCACTTGTAACGAGTCAGTATCGCTCACACGTTCCATAAATTTGAACTTCACCATCCACTCATCTGTAAAGTCTTCTGTTCGCCCAATGTAGAAATCTTTCTCGTAGAACACATCATAGAAGTCAGACATTTTAATTGGGAGACCTGAGTCCGTCTTACAAGTAGAATTGTCACCACCCTCGTGTTCACTGTTCTGGTCTTCATCCCAATTTAGCTCTCTGGAATCGTCGCACAGTTTTTCCACCAAGTTGTCTGATGCGTCGTCAGATGAGCAGTCTAGATTCAGGACTTCTCATAACCTTTTCCAGCTCCCTTCCCTTCATTCGGGTTCATTTTAGCTTTGGCAGATTTCACTTCACTCATCCCTAAATCCTCAAGATCTTCATCTTCTCTGTCGCTCGATTCAGCTAGTGATTTTCCGGGAGCCTTGTTAAGCTTTGTTCGCTTACGCAACACAGGACCAACAGTGACAAGCCGCCTTTTTTCAAAGGAAGTTATGACAGAATCACCAACTGCCTCACGGATTTCGTCATTTGATCGCCTATCGGGAATCTTTTTGATGCAACGCTTTCTGTCAAATCACGCTGTGAACCCATTTTGAAGGTTGACATTGTCATCCTTTGCCAGTTCATCCCAACACCTCCTTTCGGACTGCATTTTCGGCTGGGTTTTGCATCTTGTATTCTTCGAGGGTTCTTCTCCAGATTAGTTTCGTCAGCCCAAAGAATGAAGATTATTCTTTTCAATATTATTTTTTATAAGATTTCAATAAAAACTTATATGCCCCCAGGGCATAACTTATAACCCTTGGCCTGAAGACTGTGGGGGGAGTGTCCTGCTCAAAGGTGCATTTTCCTGAACTTTAAACTGCGTGGAATAAAATGGCTATCTACAAATTTTGATTGGATATGTTTGGGGAAATGGTGGACGTGGAAGGGGTGTTAGTTGCCTTCCAATCACTTTCGACTATTAAAAGGGAACTGGTCATTTCAATTTCCAATCGTATGAGCCCTTTTTGAAGTCTCTACGACGATGTGTTCTATTAAAACCTTATATGCCCCCAGGGCATAACGTACAACCCTTGCCCAGAGGGCTGTCAGAGAGTGTCCTCCTCAAAAACATAATTTCTATCTGGAAATCCACAACACTGGACAAAATGGCCATCCAAAAATTTTGATCGGATGTGTTTGGGAAAAAAGTGGGCGAGAGAGCGGGGCTAGTTGTCCTCAAATCACTTTTGACTATTAAAAAGGGCACTAAAGCTTTGAATTTCCAATCGAATGAGCCGTTTTTCAAGTTTCTACGACAAAGATTTCAATAAAAACTTATATGCTCCCAGGGAATAACTTATAGCCCTGGCCCTGAAGACTGTGGGGGGAGTATTCTGCTCAAAGGTATAATTTCCTGAGCTTTAACTGCGTGGAACAAAATAACTATCTCAAAATTTTGATTGGATGTGTTCTGGGAAATGGTTCAATTTCTAATCGAATGAGCCCTTTTTGAAGTTTCTAATCGAATGAGTCCTTTTTCAAGTTTCTATGACAACGCGTTCTATAAAAACTGTATATGCTTCCAAGGCATAACTTACAACCCTTGTCCTAAGGGCTGTGAGGGGTTTCTCATCCTCAAAGACAAAATTAACAAAGCTTAACACTACGTTTAACAAAATGGCTATCTCAAAATTTTATTGGATGTTTTTTGGGAAACGGTGGGGGTGTGAGGGGGGGTTAGTTGCCCTCCTATCACTTTTGACTATTAAACAGGGCACTAGCCCTTTGAATTTCCAATTGAATGAGCCTTTTTGGAAGTTTCTACGACAACGCCTTCTATAAAAACCTTACATGTCCCCAGGGCATAACTTATAATCCTTGCCCCGAGAGTTGAGGGGGAGTTTCCTCCTCAAAAACATATTTTCTATCTGGAAATCAACTACGATGAACAAAATGGCTATCTCAAAATTTTGATTCGATGTGTTTGGGGAATGATGGGCCTGGGGGGGGGTTAGTTGCCCTCCAATCACTTTTGATTGTTAAAAAGGGCACTATCCCTTTGAATTTCCAATCGAATGAGCCGTTTTCAAAGTTTCTACGACAACTCCTGTGATACGAAGTGCCCGGGTATGGAGAAGAAAAAAGAAAAAAAAAATAAATAATATATTGTGCCCACATCGTTCTTTACTTAGGCAGCGCTATCGCGCTGCCTATGATGACGTTACTAACTTTAATGCTGGTGCATTATGCGGACACCACGAAAGAAGTAAAGTTTGGTCAATGCTAATGAAATAAAATAGGATGAATATATAATAATTTAGAAACAGATTTGGGCTATATATTTGCACATTAGAGGGGGGTGGGGTGAAGCATAGCATATATTAAATACGTAACCTAAACGAGATGCATTCCCCCCTAAACTAAAAAAAAATCGTTTAAATAATTTAATTCATTGAGAAACCACGGTTTTGCAATCATTTATATATAGCTGTATCTTGCAAATAGCCAGTTTGACGGATTTTGTGACTGGTTTCCTTGATACAGTAAATAGCGGTGTCCGCATAATACACCTGTATCCTAATTTTTAACGTTTCTGTTCTAGCAAAATTTATTTTTTCACATTAAATGTATTTTTTTATGTATGCTATTTTGATCTTGGGAGAACATCTATTCAAAGTATATATTTTAGGCGAAACATAAAATATTGACATTTTTGCGATGTAAACTTTGATTTTTTTTTGAAGAAATCGAAGACAATGGCGCTAAATCAAGCAGATTTTAAAAACTACGGAGCTGTGGACAATGCCTCTGGAATATCTTCCAATGTTAGTCAGAAATATCGAAGGTGCAGTCTTCATGTTGCTGAGAGTATCCATAATATTCAAAAAGAATGTTTAGTTATTATGAACCTGTCTAAACAACTCAGTTCCTTAACTGATAGCCAAACTGTGGATCCAGCAGAGTTTTCTAAACTGTAGGTATTGACTGTTTTTTTTTTTTTATAATCTATATTGATATTAGTACACAGTTAGTTAAAGTTCTATGAAATCATATTATTGAGTTAGGAGTAAAGTGAATACACCATTTGATGCCTTTTTTTAGCCGTTGTATAGATAAAAAACGAATGTCTCTTGGACATTAATTTCAGCCCCCCCCCCTATATAGGATCTACCTACAATCCCCCGGCATGGACAGCTATAGGGGGGGGGGCGTTAAGTCATTTCCAATGTAAAGTCGGAGTATCGTTGTAATAAGCATAAAAAAAGGTATTAAGTTCTACGAAATCATATTATTGAGTTAGGAATAAAGTGAATACACCATTTGATGCCTTTTTTGGTCAATATCTACAAAATCATATTATTGAGTTAGGACAAAAGTGAATACACCATATAATAAGCATTTCTGTCGGAAATGAGGGTCAATATATATCAAATCATATTGTTGAGTTTCAAATAAAGTGAATAGCCTACACCATTTGATGCCTTTTTCATGCTGATTACAAATATAATAAGCATTTCTATCGGAAATGAATTCCAGCCCCCCCCCTATATAGGCTATACCGAACCTAACCTAGCCTAACCCTGAATTGGCATATATAGGGCCGCGGGGGGGGGGGGTGTTTAATTAATTTCTGATAGAAATTCTTATTATATTTGTAATCAGCATAAAAAAGGCATCAAATGGTGTATTCACTTTAGTCCTAACTCAATAGGCCTAATATGATTTGGTATATATTGACCAAAATGAGTTTCAGCCCCCCTCTATATAGGCCAATTCAGGGTTAGGTTAGGTATAGGCCTAGCCTATATAGGGGGGGGGGCTGAAATTCATTTCCGATAGAAATACTTATTATATTTGTAATCAGCATAAAAAAGGCATCAAACTGTGTATTCACTTTAGTCCTAACTCAATAATATGATTTTGTAGATATTGACCCCTTTTTTTTATGCTGATTACGAATATAGGCTAATAACATTTTCTTTCGGTAATTAATTTAATCCCCCCCCCCCTCGAAATATGCTAGCAATAAACTAAAACTTATTGTACCGTATTAGGGGGGGGGGCTGAAATTACTTTCCAAAATTAAATCGTATTTAATTTTGTATAAGCATAAAAAAGGCATCGAATGGTGTATTCACTTTATTCCTAACTCAAAAATATGATTTCATAGAACTTAACCAAAAAGGCATCAAGTAGTGTATTCACTTTAGTCCTTACTCAATAATATGATTTTGTAGAACTTTACCCACAGTTAAGCTTCATCAAAAGCAAACACTCCAAAATTCTGAATCTTCTGTCATTCCTAGAAGCAGATCACTTTACTTTAACCCCCTCCCTAATGAAAATATATAAGCTCTAGTCTAAACTATATACATTTCATGCATTTCAGAACCATGTGTCATAACCATGCTTCATCACTCTACTTAGCTTCCAACATACTAATCTTGATTTGCAGACTTATCTTCCTAGGCCTATTCTTTCGAAATTTTTTCAACTATGAAGTAAAATGTCACCCTGGGCCTTGCCTGTCCTGCTTTTTAATATATTCACTACATCCACCATCTTTACTAATAGTGCTATCTAGGTAGGCTAAGTGAAGCTATCCACTTGATTTATCTTCTCACTAACCAGCATTACCTCTTCACCATAATTTCTTCCTAGTCTAAGTGACATAGTTTTCTTAACATTAATTTTCAAACCTATTCTTGCACCCAGAACTTACAAATCCAGTAAAATTCTCCATAAGTTAATTTTGGCTATCTTGGAAAAGGGTTAGCATATGTTAGGAAAATGAAATCTTCAGGGATGGTTCTACAGGCTAAAGTATGAGTAAATTTTTGGCAGTTCATATTATTGACTTACAAATAAAGTAAACATACTACTCAATGCCTTAAAAAGTCAACATACTATATTTGCACATTAAGGGGGGTGGGGTAAAGTTTATTTCTGATGCAAATGATAGGTAAGTTTAAACCTTACCCACCCCCCCCCCCCCTTAATGTAGAAATATATACCCTGAATTGGTATATATAGGGGTGGAGGTAAAATTCATTTTGTTATTATATTTGTAAAGAGCATAAAAAAAGGCATCAAGTAGTATATTCACTTTATTTGTAAGTCAATAGTATGAACTGCCAAAAATTTACCAAAGCATGTCCCAGGAAGGTATTTTGAAGTACCTACCTCCACTCCTTCTCTCTCTAGAAGGTCTTGAAATTTGCCACAATTTTGACAAAACAACATTTTACCTTAATTTTCAGTTTTCAGTTTCTTTGTCTCTGGCTTTAGTTCTGAAAATGCAATTCCTGTTATTTGAGTAGTCACATAGAATAGAATTTTAATCTTTAAAATCTTATAAATTGGGATTGAGCAAAGTCATGAAGCTGAAAACAATTTTGTTGTACTTCATTTAAGCAGAAGATCTATTTTGCAAGGTTTCACTTTTATAACACACAAATTTTTAAAGGTCATCAAAGGTCAGGACCCTCTAGAGGGAGGAGTAGAGGTAGGTACTTCAAAATACCTTCCCAGGACATACTTTAGCCTGTAGATCCATCCCTGAAAGTTTCATTTTTCTAACCTAACCCCTTTCCAAGATAGCCACAAGTAGCTAAAGTAAAAAAATTTACCCACAAATCCTTCATGAAAAACTCACAAAATTTTATTCATTTTGTTAACACTTTCATCTAGGATGCTTAAATTGTCAGCATAATCTAAGTTCTAGAGGAGATGCACATCCCTATTTGATTCTGTGTTCTCCTATTGCCTTTGCATTGCTCCTTAGGGCAGAGTCCATTAAAATTATCCATATAAATAAGGATAGAATACAGCCCTACTTAACTCCTGATTCAATATGAAACCAGCTACTACCCTCATTTCCCTTAACCACAGTAATGTCATAGAAATATACTGCTTTCCCATCTTCCTAATAATATATTACTTATGGCAAGGGCTATATTTGGGACCCTTAAAGAGGGTAGAATGTATTGCCAGAGTAGCAACTAATATATATAGAAAGAATTATTGTTTATTATAGTATTTCCTACAAAGAGCTATAGCTCTAGGATTTTACCTTGTGCTATAGTACAGAAGTCAGATATTGACAAAAAAGAAATATTGTCTACCATTTCATTTGCTATTCATCTCTCCTTCCAGATGTGATAATTGCTTGGCTATTGTGTCAATATCATCCTAGCCCCCCACCCTCAATCATGCCTGTATATAGACCCAGGTTACAAGGCAATGATCACTAAAAATATGGCTCTCACATGTGAAATTTCTACAACACTCTTATGCATAGCCTCTAGAATAAAACTTGTAGGGTTCAGTCATATTGTTATTTAGGAGTTTTTCTTGATCCATTTCTGTCTTTCTGTAATTTCATTGATAAGTTAAGGGTTAAACTTGCTCAAATTATTGGGTCAATTTACTGTTTGAGAAATATTTTTCCATTTTCCATATTAAAAATAATTAATCCCTCTTTAATTTCTTCAAATTTGAATTACTGCCCAATTGTCTATCTTAATACCTTCTGGATGCATTTAAAACAATTACAGGTACTACAAAATAGGGCAGTAAGAATACTTGGAAATTTTTTACATTGACCATCAAAACTTGAAAATTCACCTGAAACAAAAACGATGTTCTTTTTCCGAAATTTGTTGGATTACAGGACATACAAGATGTAAATATTTCCTTATGGCATTTTCAAATTCAAAATCCTAATAACTATTTCTACAATAAATCTCTGTTGATTTTGCCCACTTGTTTGGCTTGTTGGTGGTTGGGATTGTACTGAATTCCTTTTTTAGGATGTGAAAGATCAAGGTTTTCACTTAGGTATCTAATGCCATACATTGCAAATAAATATAAGCTGAATGATATCAGATTGATCCATCACCAAAATCTCAGCTGAATTTAAAGAAACACATATTAAAATTGTTTTTTAATGTTTGTTTATTTACCTTTGATGATGGAATATTAAAACTTACGATATATTTCTTTATTTGTTTTGTTAATTGTCCCCACAATGGAATAACCTCCCACACCCCTCCTCCCCAGCACATCTCTTTTCCCTTCCTTTCTGTTTTTCCTTGTTTCTTAGGTTTTTGTTCTTGTTGTTTTTTGTTGTTTTTTTGTTAATCAAGTTAATGTTTGCTATTATTACTTTTATTGTTACGAGATGTTTTGTTTTGTCTATGTCCTATTATTTACATACCCAGACTTACAAGCTCTGTTCTCTGTTGAGGGTTAATGTTTTTTGTATTTTTAAGTATATTAAATAAACAAATACAAACAAGTATAAGTACTTTGCATCAAGTCTAATTGAGATCCAACTACCTCTTCTATTAGGTCTTCCATGGAGATCAATTTAGGAACCCCCTTCCCTTTCTCCTGCAGAAGTCACAACAGATAACTACTACTACTACTACTAACAACTCACTGTAGCACCAAGCTGTCTGCAACCAAAATGGTTTTGCATACTCTTCCTTCACCTCAATCTATTCAAAACTTTACTTTTTACCCTCTCCCATAGTTCTACCTGCCTTTAATTTTTATGGAAAGACTTACTGGTTTTTACCGTCATACACACTGTTAAATGCTTTCTCTTTTGTTGTTTTATCTTCAGAATTTGTAATTTTAGTAAAAAATGACTAGATTCAAGAATAAATTTTTTTGCAGTCCTCTTCCCCCTACCAAATAACTTTCTGAACAAGCTAATCTAGTAAACTTTCCATAACTTGTCTTTTTCTGTATTGGAGAGTATCATTGGTGTAGCTGCTACTCTGATTTGTTGGAATGAATTTCACTAGCCTGGCTAGTAATTAGCTATTGATAAGCTGGAAAACTATTGCTTGGACATTTAAGTCACTCCTGACAAACTTTGATTGGTTGGATCCAGCAACTGCTTTTGGCTACCTTCCAACCCAGTCTCCTGACAGGTGCCATGTCTGTCTTGAATCCATAAAAGGTACAGCTGCTAAACCAGGTGTAACTTTACATCAAGTCTCATTGAGACATGACATCTCTTTTATTTGATGTTTATTAATACAATATAGGAACCCCCTTCCACTTGCAGATGTCTGATAAGATAACTACTGCCAAGGCTGTACCAAGGTTTTTTTTTGGAGGGGGGGGGGGTTACTCAAAGATTTTTAGGGGGGTTACACAAAAAAAAAACTCCGAAAACATATAAAAAATTTGTTTTTATCCATTTTTGTTACATTTTTGGGGGTCAGAAAAACATTTCGGGAGGGGGGGGGTTTACACCCCCCTAGCCCCCTTCCCCCCTGGGTACAGCCTTGACTACTACTGCTACTAACAAATCACTGCAGCACCAAGCCACCTTAGGTGAACAGCTGTGCTCTTCCTCCACCCCAGTCTAGTCAAAGCAGCTCGTTTTACCCCCCCCCCCCCAATTTAGTTTAAACTACATGCTTTTGCTTTGGCCTTAGATGAATGGCTAAAAGACACAATCTTTGGCAATATCTCATCCTTGATTTGCAAAACGTGGCCTGGCCATCTTAACCTTTCTTTCATTGTTTTTTTGTTAATCAAGTTAATGTTTGCTATTATTACTTTTATTGTTACGAGATGTTTTGTTTTGTTTTTGTCCTATTATTTACATACCCAGACTTACAAGCTCTGTTCTCTGTTGAGGGTTAATGTTTTTTGTATTTTTAAGTATATTAAATAAACAAATACAAACAAGTATAAGTACTTTGCATCAAGTCTAATTGAGATCCAACTACCTCTTCTATTAGGTCTTCCATGGAGATCAATTTAGGAACCCCCTTCCCTTTCTCCTGCAGAAGTCACAACAGATAACTACTACTACTACTAACAACTCACTGTAGCACCAAGCTGTCTGCAACCAAAATGGTTTTGCATACTCTTCCTTCACCTCAATCTATTCAAAACTTTACTCTTTACCCTCTCCCATAGTTCTACCTGCCTTTAATTTTTATGGAAAGACTTACTGGTTTTTACCATCATACACACTGTTAAATGCTTTCTCTTTTGTTGTTTTATCTTCAGAATTTGTAATTTTAGTAAAAAATGACTAGATTCAAGAATTAATATTTTTGCAGTCCTCTTCCCCCTACCAAATAACTTTCTGAACAAGCTAATGTAGTAAACTTTCCATAACTTGTCTTTTTCTGTATTGGAGAGTATCATTGGTGTAGCTGCTACTCTGATTTGTTGGAATGAATTTCACTAGCCTGGCTAGTAATTAGCTATTGATAAGCTGGAAAACTATTACTTGGACATTTAAGTCACTCCTGACAAACTTTGATTGGTTGGATCCAGCAACTGCTTTTGGCTACCTTCCAACCCAGTCTCCTGACAGGTGCCATGTCTGTCTTGAATCTATAAAAGGTACAGCTGCTAAACCAGGTGTAACTTTACATCAAGTCTCATTGAGACATGACATCTCTTTTATTTGATGTTTATTAATACAATATAGGAACCCCCTTCCACTTGCAGATGTCTGATAAGATAAATACTGCCAAGGCTGTACCAAGGTTTTTTTTGGAGGGGGGGGGGGGTTACTCAAAGATTTTTTTGGGGGGTTACACAAAAAAAACTCCAAAAACGTATAAAAAAATTTTTTTTATCCATTTTTGTTACATTTTTTGGGGTCAGAAAAACATTTCGGGAGGGGGGGGGTTAAACCCCCCTAACCTCCTCCCCTCTGGGTACAGCCTTGACTACTACTGCTACTAACAAATCACTGCAGCACCAAGCCACCTTAGGTGAACAGCTGTGCTCTTCCTCCACCCCAGTCTAGTCAAAGCAGCTCGTTTACCCCCCCCCCCCCCATTTAGTTTAAACAACATGCTTTTGCTTTGGCCTTAGATGAATGGCTAAAAGACACAATCTTTGGCAATCTCTCATCCTTGATTTGCAAAACGTGGCCTGGCCATCTTAACCTTTCTTTCATTGTAGCCTTGGAAAGTGAGTTAAAACTACACTTTTTTTGTACAGCTTACTGTTTGATATATGATCAGTCAAACGTGTACTTAAAAATGTCCTCAGACAATTCCTTTTGAAAGTATTCAACAAATCTTCCCTTAGCCTTTTGAAGTGTACAGTTTCATAGTTATGCTTGACCACTGTCTCGACCGTGGCTTCTAATGTTCTAACCTTAGTTTGTAGCCTTTTTTCGTATTCTTCTAAGCTTTTTTCAACTGTGGAAAAACACCACACACATTGGCTATTCTACTTTTTACAACTTCACAGCATCCACCATCTTTGCTAGTAATACTGACCAGTTAAGTGAAACTTTTCACATTATTAATTTTCTCATTACTTTAGATCACCTTTCTATTCTCATTTAGGTATTCCTAGTGTAAGCACCTGAAAAGTAAAATTGTACTCGTGCTTACTTTACGTCCTGGCTAACTGGTTGGCGTGCTGGTTTGCGAATTCTATGTCCAAAGGGTACAGGTTCGAACCCTGGTGCAGCCAGTTATTCAGTTTGGGACGGGGCCAGTGTTGTTACTCTGTAAGCTCAGCCAGAGTCAATCCAGCTCTAAATGGGTACCTGGAGAAATCTGGGAAGATAAGCAGGAAGGATGTGCGCAAGCACAGGATGGATGGCCCCCAAATTGCATTTCCCTGATTAGGGGCCACGAAACGGAGATATGCACCGCCGGTTTTGGACCTTAAGGGTATAGTGCCGTCATACTTATTTTTACTTACTTACTTTGCACCAAATTTGATTAGGATCCAATTTTCTGTATTGTAGATCTGCTTATGACAAGCACTTAGGCATATCTTTCCTGTGCTCTTCTTTGAGGTTAGATTAGGCGAGATTCCCATAAGACGCAGTTGAAATATCAACTCCTTAGTTTAGTTGAGTGGAAATGATGCCTTCTGGAAGATGTCATGATGACACTCAAAGAAGGCCCTGTCTCTTCTACTCTCTCTTAGACCTGTTGGACCAGGTAGGGATCCTCAATGGGCACAACTAGAACACTAGCTCTGCTTCAGAGTAAGTTTAAACAATATCTGACACTCAGCCTGATAGATGTTGTGATGGCAATTCGCCTTCCCTATAAGAGTCAAACTAGTTTTGATCAGCCAAAAGATGCAACTAGGATTTTTAATATTACTTCCACCCAGTTTTGCCTAGGTCTGACTGTTCCCTTTTATAGATGTGTTTATGGCAATGATTTATCCAACCCTCTCTCTTTTTTTCTTGTCGAAATAGGTCAGATCAGGTCTTGACCCAAAAAGGGATAGGACAGTATTTTTACATTCCAAAGTTTGGTGGAGATCTTACCACCTTATCAGGATACTTAGGTAAGTATCCTGATAAAATGAATTTGAATACCCCCCCCCCCCCCTCAAAAAATGTTGGTTTGCATCTTGACAACTAAATGATCCTGCCTCAGGTAGGATCTTAGATTTTACTTCCCAGCAAATTTAGTTGAGATATCAAAACCTCTTGTGCTAAATTTTCAAATTGCAAGACTCCAGAAAACAAACTCGCCTTCCAAATCCCTCTGCTCTTTTGTCAGTCACCTTTTGGGCGGCAGCTGTATATGCATTCAACATTTCTAGAGATTCTATTAAAATTTAAAGTCCTATAGATCTAAATTAGGGGTTTCCAGATTGACTGCTTCAGAATAATTTTTTTTGGATGTAGTAAAGATTCAAAAACTTATGTTTTGTGGAACAAATTTTGTGTTTTTTTTGCAGCCTGATTTTTTTTTGGATTTGTTAATAAGACCTGACTACAAGTTTTATTCAACATTTCAAAATATATTTTTTTAAATATCATAGATCTGAATTAGTGATTTCCAGATTGACTGCTTACGAATTATGTTTTGGGGGTATTGAATAGATTCAATAAACCTAGGTTTTTTTGATAAAGTTTTTTTTTGCTACCTGATTTTTCGGTATTTGGTAACAAGGCCTGACTATGAGCTTCATTAAGGTCTAGCTCTCAGAGTATTTGCTCCACCAACATCCCACTCCTCAGGGCTTCAATCTTTACTCCCTCCCATGAAGTTTCCACTTCTTTTAAGTCTTTTTTATTGTCTCCTCTCACCTCATTCAATGAAGTTTTGCATTTCGTTTTTTAAAAGCACGGTTTCTGTCATCATGTGATCTTTTATCCATCAAATATGACCTAGTTTTAATTTTTTGATTGGATGGACCCCTACGTTCTGGATCAAGGCTCAGGTCTCACAGACCTATTACCTCCGTGCACCAAAAAAAACTAATTATTGGCTGGTGGTATGAATTCCATATGTGCCACATATCCACTCTCCTGCCGGATAATTTGCGAGCTGTTGGACTCTTCCTTGTCCTCTTGGTTAACATTCAATATATAAGGGCTATTCAGAAACTAGGGATAGTTTCCTTCTGAGGCCGCTAGACACGCGGCGATCACGTATGTTTTGGTATGCATGTGCTCGTCGCTTCAGTCGGCATCCAGCCGTGAGAACAAGAACATCTCCGCACTGCCCATTTTCCCAATATTACAATTTAAAAAGTGCGCTGCAATTTCAAATCCTGCCAGTTGTGAAGTGTGGTCCGTAATACGGTTTTTGTTAGAGAAAAACCGACAGAAATTCATCGGCAACTGTGCGAAGTGTATGGCAACGACGTAATGAATGAAAGTTCAGTGCGAAAATGGTGTATCCGGTTTAAAAATAGCCAAACCAACGAGAGGAGTGGACGCCCGAGTATTGTGACAGACAATCTTCTCGCCAAAGTTGATGGAGGATTAGCAGGACTCATTCAAATGGGAGATTTTCCCACATCCACCCTACAGTCCCGACTTAGCACCGAGTGATTTTTGCTTGTTCTTGAAGATGAAGAACTGGCTAGCGACACAGCGTTTTGATGACGACGACAAATTCCGGGCGTGCGTCACTGAGTGGCTGAGATCGCAGGCGGTGGATTTCTATGATGAAGGAATTTCGAAGCCTGTCCATCACTACGATAAGTGCCTTAATTTGTTTGGTGACTATGTAGAAAAGTAGCATTTTAGTCACTCTTTCAGATGTATATAATAAAATATTTTTCCTGTACCTAGTTTTTGTTTTATAACAAAACGTTCCCTACTTTCTGAACAGCCCTCGTATTGAAAATCTTCAACTGGTACAGTGAGTTGCTTCCCAAAATTCCCAATTTCTGTTATGGCTTCAGTCAACATTCTTATCTCTGACCTTCTTGACCATATTAAATGTTTAGTGAGCATGAGTTAAACTTCGGAAGTGTTTCGTTTGTTTTATTCTTCTGATGTTCCTCCTGTTCATCACCTCTTTCCAACAGCTTTGAGAAATGGGAAAGAAATTTTCTAGGCCATATTCTATTAGTAGGCTAATGTTATAGTTTTAGTTGTCTCATTTGTCATCTAATTACCTTTGATCCCAGAGTCTCCTAGGACCCTTATCAGAGTGATTTGGTTTCTTTTGGATGCTAGACCTAAATGTGGCCTAATCATCTTGATCTTTATTTCTATGTAACTCTAGACAGTGAGTTGGAAATATTTTTTTCACAGGTCATTTTTTTTATAGACATAACAAGTAGCTGAACCCATCCAATTAAATACCCAGCATATCATTCTGAAATTCTTGAAGCACCTGCACCTCAGAGCCACGCCTGCCCATCGTCATTACCATGGCTTCTAGTCTTTTTTTTTTAAGTCTTAAAACTTATCTTCAACTTCTCTCCAGCTACTTTCAGCTACATAAAAGCAGCCAGCACCTCTGCTATTTTTTTCACATTTTCATTAGATTAACAATAATGCTTCATAGGAACGTGAAGTTACTATGCTGCAAAAGTGCAAATAGAATTGTCTGGTAAGAAAAGTTTTTGTGGCTTCATTTGGAAAATTTTATGAGGACAATATTGATATAAAACTCTTTTTCTTGGAGGATATCCCAAATTATGAGGGGGGGGGGGGGAGACTCGTATTGACAAATGACATTTGTTTTACTCGAAACTAAGTTTGAACAGCTTCTTTGGACAAAAAGGGGCAAATAAATAAAAATTGTATATATACTGAACATAAAATTGGTAAATTTTTATTTTTGCCACTACTTAACAAAGAAGCCATACCTCCCTTAGCCATGATATAAGAAAGTTTGGTTGATTTGGAGTTGAAATATGAAATTTGGAGTTTGGTTGATTTGGTTGATCGGCGTGGGGCCTTTAGGGTGTACTAGCCACAGCATGCTCCAAAAACAGTAATTTTGATACAGAGAAATTCTTTAAGCTTCTTAGGACAAAAGTAGGATAATGATTAATAGGCTAGGTTTTAGTTGTTAAATTAATAGCCTTGCTAGAACTCAACAAAAAAGCCATACCTCACTTAGATATGATCTCAGAAAGGTTATCTTAATTCAGGGTTGAAATAAAATGGCATACGGACCTTGGGGTATACTAACCAGAGCATGCTTCAAAAAATAAATTTTGATACAAAAAAAGTTTATTTTTTATTGCGACTTTACTGTTGCTGAAGCATTAGTAGGAAAATTCAAAATAATATTGTCAAATCCCTGAAGAAAAACATATAAAACCCCTGGCCAATGATCTGTTTTGGTGATCCATTTCAAGTATAGCTAGTATATTAGTTTCATAAAAAACTGTTTCTGAAAAGTATTTATTTATTAAAACCAAATGCGATAAACTTTACAAAACGTGCCGCACTAAACGTTACAAAATTAAAAACAACAATTCAAAAAAACAATGAAATATACTTAATAACAACACATGTCACAAGAACAACTAATTTATATAAAAAAAAAAAATCAAAACAGATCACAATAAAACCTAGTTTGGAATTCTGTAGAAGCTGGTCAACTTTGAAAGACTGTACTGTGGTAGCCGCAATTGCTTCTAGTTACTAGTGCAACACTCAGAGCTGCTAGAGTCGTAAGAAGCAAAGCAAAAATAAGAGTTTTTAATCCCCTATCATTAAATATGATATATTTTGGTAATATTTTAGGAAATCTGCCATGGCTTCTGTTAAGCATCTAATATCAGACACAACCGTAGATGTGAATGGACTTATGAAGTTGATGTCCTCACTATCCCCAACACAGAAGATACATGTTAAACGTTTAAAAAGTGATTTTGAAGCTGCTGTTCAGTCATATGGAAATCTTCAAAAGGTAAAATTTGCAAAACTTGAAAAAATGTTGCTAAGTGTGGGCCATAGGTCATTGTTGCCACTGAAAAAAATCACTAAGCAAATGGTCCAACAATCACCACAGTTAAAGGAGAATTTATTGAATCAGAACTGTGCTAATTTAATGTCTTTTTTTAATTTTTCTGTCAAAATGATCTAAATATTCCAAGTTTTGCAGGCTTTATGATAGAAAAAAACTTATCCTTTGGGAATGATTTTCGATTGCATAAAACTACATGTAAATACAAGGAACAAAATCTACAACTAGGCAGGAAAAATTAGTTTGTCCAGATGAAATTGACAGACTAAATTCAGGCTGGTGAACCTGGTTCATTAGTATCACTTGCCTATGTTTTGAATTGCTATTCTTTAAAGAAAAAAAAAAAAAAAAAATTATTTTTTGGGATAGGTAGACATAATTTTTCTTGCTTTTCTCTGCAAGTTCTTTTAAGTTTTCTAATGGGACTCCCTTTTTAGATGGAATTAAAGCATGAATTTTTATTGATATGCCAATTTCGACAATAGTTTACAATTGAGCCCTTAACCATCTCTCTCTGATTTTCCAGTCGCCTGCTAGCCCTGGCATAAGGGGAAAAAACAAATAAAAGAAACTTATCATTTCATTTTGGTCTTACCCAAGCCGAAATGTGATTCTCTTCAGTTTGAGATAAAGAACTGAAAACTATAATCCATGAATAATTTCTTAGACCACACTGCTTTTCCTTAAAATATCTCTTAAACTTTACAATCCATGAGTTTTTGAACGTCGAAATATCAATTATATACTTTTCCATCCATCAGTGTTTTTGAGGATTTTCAACTTCTTTTAGAAATTCTTCCAATAATGTTTTTTCATTTTTACTTTTACTTTCAAGTTGAAAATGGATATAAGTTATCACTCCTGAATCAGTGTGAAATGGCAATTCTTTTATATTTGAAAATTTATTTAAAAGATGTTTTGAATGTTATGTTGTAATGGGGTGAGCTTTGCTCTTTCTTAGGTGTGTGCTACCCTGCGCACCATAATATGCATTATCTTCTGTCAGAGGAGTTGTCGAAACTTATACCTGCAGAGCTAAGCTGACAAGATGCACTCATCGTAGTACTACTCGTCAGGACTGCCTACATCAGGGAATTTCCCGCCAGAAGTACCTAAAAGTTTTTTTTTTGTTTGGCGTACTGTCGGCATGACTTCCTAGCAGAGGCTTTCCCCAAAGCAATGTCTCTTAGTCGCTTTAGGTGAAACTGTACAACTAACGCTACGAGCTTGGAAAAAATGTGTGATGACATAGCCTACAGAGAGCTGCAAGTTTCATGTTATGGCTGCAAACAAAACGCTGTTAGCATAAATTACACGCAACATGAGCTGTAGAATTGAACCTTGAGGGACGCCAGAATCAATTTCTGAGAGTGAACAAAAAAGGTGAATAAACAGAGATTACTACCAGACAAATCATAGCTTAACCAAGAAAACGCACTCACTCTTATCTGCATGTATATAGTGTTAAAGGATTAAACATACTCGTAAATAAGCGTTTCACATAAAAATCAATCTGAAAATCATGGAAAAGTCTTTAGAATTGATAGAAGTAACAAATGGAGAATGCATACACTTTTAAAATTCATCAGTCTTGAAAAGTTTTCACTTATCAAATACGCTGTTTTAACATGGCACCTTTAACAATAACACATTTTAATTCTCGTTTTTTTTGCATTTTTTTTTTTTTTTTTTTTTGTGTACTGTGTGTCATTCATCAAAAAAGAGTGTTGGCATCTGAGCTGCACTAAGTGTAGCAAAGAACAGTGAAAGCCTATGCAGAATCTTATCTATTTGCGAAGTAGTTTTCTACTTGTAGCTTTTCTATCAATCATCGCTCTTCTTTGCTGCGTGAAGCTGTGCTTGTCCTTCTGTTTTATGTAGCTATGGATGTAGACTGAATACAGAAGCAAATAGGAAAAAAATAGAGATTGACGTAATAAATGGCTAGACATAACAAATGACGTAAAACAAAACGTAATCAATGGCTAATGAAAACCTTGAAAATACAGCCATGAAGAATTCGGATATGAATTTTTCCTATTTTCCTTATTGATCTTTTTAAAGACAGATAAATATGGATTTCCCCAGCACCCGTGGTAATTCTCCAGCTAAAACTCGAAATAATGCAATTAATGGGATTTTTTGTTACTATTAGTTTTTATTTTTTCTTCCTTATATTTCTCACTTCGTTTTACTATTTTTATGTTACAGTTTCTAATATCAAAAACATCCAGACCTAAAAGGAGGAACCCATTTGATGAATTTGATGAAAGAAGAATCTCATCCGATCGTCAAGTTCTTTTGGAAGAAGAACAACTGCAACGGCAAAAGCAAGTAGAGGTATTTATCTAATGCGTCGACATTTCTGGTCAACTTTAGAACTGGGTAGAAGTGTTTTCTTTAGACGTTAGAGGTATCTGTGTTTTCACATATGCATATTAGACCTGTTTTTGACCTGAGAAGCCTCTGGGCAGAGAACCTTTTTGGGCCAGAGAGCCCTAAATTGAAATTTTACAGTCAGTCCAACAAAATCACCAGAGCATTTAATTAAGTTCGGTCAGGGTAATAGCTGCACAATATTATAAAACAAAACGATTGGAGTGTACCGTATACAAGTTCTTATCGTCTCCAAGTTTCATCCAAGCTTAGAAATTAGAAGCAAAGCAGGCGTTTTGAAAGGGTTGCATAAAACGGGAAAGGTTATTCATCTGAAAGTTGGCCTATATTTCTTTTCGTATTACTATCTTTTGAAACTAAATGCTAGAACATTACGCTATATGTCAATATATTAAGTTGAACCTAGATACTAAAATTGATAAATACAAAGATGATTTGGTACACTTATGCAACTTGCAAAGTAACTATGAACTATGCCACCTAGAAAATATAAAAATCTAGCGTAAAAAATCAAAATCTTTGCTATTTAAAAGAAATCTAATTTGCTCGCATTGACCATTGACCTGATTTTCAACAGTTAAAAGGTGTACGATTTCTTAACTATTATTTTAGAATTTTAAAATATTTCTCATTGGTAGGATTTCCTGGTGATCACTGAGCTTAGTAAACAGGTCAATTCTTGTGACTTGAGCCTGTCCCCCCCCCTCACCGCCTGCCTTCCTGCCACCTCCTTCCAAGTTGTTTCCAGAAATCTTCATGTAGAACTAATGTTCGTTGAGAGTCAAGAAAGCTCATTCTATTGCAAAGTCTGAGCTCCAGTGCTTTTTTAAGGAACGATTTTGCAAAATTGGCATTTTATTTAGCACAATGGACCTATGGGGTGACATAATAAACGCGACCCCAATTTTGCAAGTAGGCAAAAGAAACTATTTCGATGATAAGCTTATTTGGCTGATGCCAGCCCTCCTCCCTGTCTCAGGCCCGTTTTTTAAGTAAAAAAAACTGGCATGTAACGATTTTTTGAGTTCACAGTCGTTGGAGAATTATCAGTATAAGCTTGATTCTTGGGTCTGCGCTCCCATCAAGACTCACAAGCACCGTTTTCTTTTCAAAAATCAGATTTAAGGGTTTATATCCTAAACAACCAGATTATGGAACTTGCATCTCAAATTATAAACAAGTCAATTTAATATCTAATGGTTCCATAACCTCTCCAATACCCACTCCCATCTCCCACTTAGCACTTTTTGAAATTGGTTTACCAACACGACGAAATAAGGAAAAAAAATTACATTCGAAGTTGTGTAGCCTGTAAAACTTGAAAATTCATTTTTTTTTTATTTGAACCAGCCTCGTGTGCTCTAAAACCTTTTTGGAAAAACTAGTTTCATTGCCCATATAGGTGTCTCCATTCCTGTTTTTGCTTCAAGTGCAGGCCAACGTAGAAATAATTGCTAATAGGCAGGGAATAGTGCAAGAACTTCAAAGGAATCTAGTATATGAGATGTCAACAGTTGTTAGTTCTGTCCATGCTAGGTTTTTGGTATGGAAAACCAGTTTTCCAGTAATAGCATATCGTATCTGAGAAACTATAGCAGATAAAAAAAAATTCCGATTGCACTGTCGGACTCGCCGTGTCAAGATTAAAGGATTCCTTAGCTCGTATCCTGCTGAAACAAACCTCATATGCTGCAGAACTTAAAATGCTAGTTTCGTTTCCTGTATTCTTGTTTTGATTTCAGGTTTTGCGTCAAGTCCAGGCTGACGTGGAAGTACTGGCTAATAGACAGGAAATAGTACAGGAACTTGAAAGGAATGTAGTTGACATCAATGAGATAATGAAGCAGCTTGCGAATATGGTGAATGAACAAGGCGAATCAATCAGTATGTATTTGCTTTTTCATATAATCATCTAATGCTAATTCATTTGCCTTGCACAAATTTCCTGACGAGAATAGGCTGTGTATTAAAGGCTTGACCTGGCTGGTACTGTGAGACTGTTTGGGGACTTTAATCTGTCATAAGCTCCTTCCTCCCTCTCTGTCCCTGGAAGGGAAACCTTGCTTGCGTGACCTCGTCTGGTGTTGATATGGACCCTTTAAAGTTTGCCCAACCAGAGCCGGAACTATGGCTATCTTGCCTATATCGGAAGTCATGGCAGTGACACTGATCAAGTATGGCTCTGAAGCATTGACTGTTTGATAGACTGAAGATTTATTATATATTTTGTCAGGGGAACTGTTTAAGTATAGTTACAGGTACTAATTTGACTGCCTGTTTATCTAATATTAATTAAAAAAAAACTTTCCGAAAAATAAGTTTTTCAAAGAAAAGTAAAGGCAATTTAAAAATTCATCTCGGGACATAAAAATACCTTTTAAATTTCAAACTAAAAACGAACAGAAATTACAATTAAAGAATAAATTAAACCCAAAACGAACGCAAATTAAATAAACAATCATAGCAAAAAACATACAACAAGTAATAATATAAATGAATAAATAGATCTTAAAGCGAGTAATGCTTAGATTGAACATGAAAATCAAGCTTAAAACGAAAACAAATATTTTGCTATTAAAGTATAAATGAAACTTAAAACGAGCAGAAATTAAATAACAATCAATGCGAACAAACATACAATACATATTAATGTAAATGAATAAATAATCTTAAAACGAGTGAAACTTAAACTGAATATGCAAATCAAGTTTGAATTGAATAAAAATAACTACAAACAAGAATTTGGGTATCGTCTCACTGCAGAAGCCTAAAACCTACTGCGTCATTTGCGCTTTACTGAAAACAATTCTTTGAAATATTTTCACTTTTGTAACTTTAAGAAATCAAGAATGAATTAAGATTTTAGGGAATAAGTATCAACATATGTATATTAAACTGACAATACACATTTTTTTTCAGTAAATTCATTTGAATTTTTTTGAGTAAAGTACAAATTATATTCTGGCTTTTAGAAAGCATAGGGGTTTTGAACCCTACTCATATTAATTTATGCTCGTTTCGAGTTTGATTCTAATATTTTTTTTTATTTTTTGTTCGTTTTGGGTTTCATTTAGTTATTGATACTGATTTGGGGTAGTTGTATGCTTGGTAGATTATATGATAGTCCGGACGCCAGGTGTTGAAAATGACAACAATACCACGACGGGGCTGCTGCGAGAATTAGCCTACCCTCCACCCCCTAAATTGACCATTCGGATTCAAAAATACAAATGACACTTGCTTGCGAGTGGTGGAACACTCCGAAACTTGACATTTTATTATATTTTGGTGTTTTCATGCAAGAAAATGCATGTTCCACAAAGTTTGAGGTGCAGTTTTCCGCTCAAATAGAAATGCCTAGAAGCCATAGAATGTTTTCATAACAAACGATTACACGATTAGTTACAAAAAATGGCAGAGTTAAAAAAAATGGCAAGACTATATGAGCCTGGAACAGTCTTGGAAAGTATAAACAAAATCAAATTGAATATTAGGTACATAATGATATTAATTGTTGACAGATCCATCAGTTCAAAAATTTTTTCATTGTAATTTTTATTTTCATTTTCAATGCTGTAAGAACTGGGAAATAATAAATTTGTAATATACGAGTAATTCGTTTTCAGTGAAGGACCAATGACGCAGAAGGCTTTAGGTTTTTACAGTTAAAGAAGGGGGCAGTGTCCAAATTTTGCTTGTAGTGAAACTATATTTGTTTTGACCAATCTTGAAAAGAACTAATAAATTAACCTGAATATTTGATGCATAATGATATTAATTGCTAAAAGCTCATCAGTCCAAAATTTTACTGTAATTTTAATATTTATTTTCAATATTAAGTACAAAAGAAAACATTTGTAATATAATTCGTTTTCAGTAAAGCGCCAATGACGCAGTAGGTTTTAGGCTTTTGCAGTGAGACGATACCCAAACTCTTGTTTGTAGTTATTTTTATTCGATTCAAACTTGATTTGCATATTCAATTTAAGTTTCTCTCGTTTTAAGATTTATTTATTCATTTACATTAATATATATTGTATGTTTGTTTGCATTGATTGTTATTTAATTTCTGTTCGTTTTAAGTTTCATTCATACTTTAATAGCAAAATATTTGCTATATACCAGAAATTACTATTAAAGAATAAATGATTATTCTTTAATAGTAATTTCTGGTCGATTTGGTTTTGACTTATGACAGGTATTTTTATTTGCCGATTATAAGTTTATAATGGCCTTAATTTTTCATTGAAAAATTTATTTTTCAGAAAGTTTTTTTTTAATTAATTTTTGTTAGTTTTCGGTTTCAAAAAATTTCAAACCTAACCTAACCTTAACCTAACCTAACCTAAGGACAGCGATTGACAACAATGAATGGATTGAAAAAAATAACTCCAATAAGGGGGTTTAGACCATTTCACTTGCTGACGCAAAGGGATCACGACGGTTTGGAATTGACCTTAATAGGAATTTGTGTGCCAAAGCAATTTTGCATCTATCTCAGAGTATGTATTTTAACCTTGTAATTCGATAGTTATAATAGATTTCCTATGTGTTCTTCCCATACAAAACCCCTTCCCATAAGTTATAACCTTCCCTTAATAAGTTATGCCCCAGGGCATTACTTACAACGCCTACCCCTGGGCCCTGGTGGGCTGTGTCGACACCGGAGTTTTTTGTTGTCAGAACTTTGAACTATTTTAACAAAATGTCTCTCAAAATCTTTAGCTGATACATTTAGGGCGTGGAGGAGGAGAGGGTCTAGTTGCCCTCCAATCTCTTTTGACTATTAAAAAGTTAAAAAGAGCATTCAATTTCCAATCAAACAAGGCCTCTCTGAAGTTTATCCGAGCTTCCCTTCCATAAAAAATGATAAGAAAAAATCGGAGCATTCTTAAATTACAACCCTTGTCCTGAGGGCTGTAGGGGAGTTGTAATCCTCAAAGACCTAATTTCCAGAACTTAAAACTACGTTTAATAAAATGGCTGTCTTAAAATTTTGATTTGGATGTGTTTGGGGAAAAGGTGGACGTGAGAGGGAGGCCCTCAAATCACTTTCGACTATTACAAAGGGCACTAGCCCTCGGAATTTCCAATCGAATGAGTCTTTTGAAGTTTCTACGACACCGCCTTCTATAAAAAACCTTGTATGCCCCCAGGGTATAACTTAAAACCCTTGCCCTGAGGGTTGTGGGGGATTGTCGTCCTCAAAAATGTATTTTCTATCTGGAAATCAACTACGCTGAACAAAATGGCTATCTCAAAATTTTGATTGGATGTGTTTAGGAAAATGACGAGCTTGGGGGGGAGGGGGGCTAGCTACACTCCAATCACATTCGACTGTTAAAAAGGGCACGAGTCCTTTAATTTTTAATCGATTGAGCCTGTTTTGAATTTTTTACGACAAAGCCTTCTATAAAAACCTGATATTCCTCAAGGGCGTAACTTATAATCCGTTCCTTTAGGATTTCGGAGGACTGTCCTCCTCAAAAACATGTTTCTTAGGTGGCAATCAACTATGCTGAACAAAATGGCTATCTAAAAATTTTGATTGGACGTGTTTCGGGGAATGATGGGGGGGGGGGGGGGGGGGGATAGGTGCCCTCCAATCATTTTCGACTATTAAAAATGGCACTAGAACACGATTTCCGATCGAATGATCCCCCTTTGAAGTTTCTACGACGACCCCTTCCACATGAAGTGCCTCTGGGAAAAAAAAATAATAATAATAAATAATAAAACATTGGAGCCGTATGGCCTTTACTATAGGCAACGCTACAGCGTTGCCTCTGATTAAGGTGTATAAAAATGTTGTTCAATCCCATTTTCTAGGGCTCTAATAAAAGAGAGGTTAATGTAGCTGCCGTGTTTTCGAATGAAGAATGAAAAAAAAAATCTGTTTTTGTTCGCCATCCGTTGGGGGCTAAACAAACACCGGATTGCCCCCGTATAGGGTGATAAAAGATCATAAGAAATACCTTAAATTAAATTGAATATTCGAGGAAAGGTATAAATAATAAAGCTTTGAATATATTAAGATGGGATTGGTGCTTGCGCAGCTGGGTTGGCTTCTTGTGGCTTGGTGTAAAAATAAGTTATTGGTAGTAGTAGTACTAGTATTTGACGAATTGGATTGTTTTTTAACACCATTGCAATAATTCCTTTTAAAAACTGTTGAAAAATGTGATAACCGTTTAAAAAGACTGTTGCTTTAAGTTATCTGTCCTAACAGTAAGTTAACTAACGCTCCATCTATTGCTTTGTTTGAAGTTTTTGTGGGTTTGCGGTTCTAATGTATAAACAGAAAAACTATTAAAGGTAGAAAGTTGAAACTTTATAGCTACAATCTTAAAACCATTATAAAGTGTATTGGCTACTTTCATCTCGAATATTATCACTGAAAAAGAAAATTTAGAGGGGTCTGCCAAGTATGATGTCATACTTATGTGTGGTTTACTGCCTAAGGAGATTTGATTTAATTTAAATTAAGTTGTAAATGTTTGTTGGTTTGTGAGTGTGACCCCCCAGCATGAATATGGCATGTCGTTGCTGTCTCTGTAGTATTATTATTATTTTTTGTTTATTTTTATTTCTTATTTTCTTTTCTCTGTTTTTTCTTTCTTATTATAGCGAATTTAACGTTAAATGTATGTGTTTTTTCCCCCATTCACTCCACGTCAACCATTTGGTTTTGGGTGAATCATATTAATTTTTGTATGCAAATTTTTGTTAAAGTTAATTAAATATATCAATATATACTTCTTTTTAATGCTTTAAGATTTAGGATAAAGGTCCTCCAGGACCATTGCTGCTGCACTGGTGCAGTCGACGTTACAGAGGCTGGATCTTTTTTACAAGGCCAAGTAGCAAGCCTGCCGCCCAACCTTGCTGCACCAGATATTGATCCCCGGGGCCCGTATTGTCAAGCAGAGCATCAATCTACTCTACTACCACAGAGTTTTATCGCTTAAGCTTCATTTCGTTTTTTTGGGAGGGGGGAGATCCTCTAGTGGTAACGATGCCATTATCTGGCCCTTAAAGGCGCAGGATTGATATTTCGAGAGATCACGCGGTGAATATGTGTCGTAATCAAAGTCTGCTTTATTTTCCGGAGCCGTGTGTGCTATCCCTCTAGCTATTATTCTTTATTTACCACCCTTATGCTGTTTAATATGTACCGCTTCTTAAATGAGCATAACCAGGAGATCGTAACGGAGGTGGGGTGGGGGGGGGGGTAAGTACTACAATTGGTTCTTTTTTTTATTATGATTTGAGTGGGAACATTTATAATTTCCTTCTATTGATGCATGTTATAGATATCTTCCTGTTTTCCAGGGAATATGGCAGTATCAACCCCCCTCCAAACCAATAGTTTTTCCTTGGCAGTGCCCATGGCTGCTTATTTACTGCACAATTAAAAGTACATGATTAATATTCATTTATATTAGATAAGAATAGTTGCATTGATTAATGGTAATTTGGGGGTGGGGTGCAAAATGTATATTTGAACATCCAAGGGAGTGAGTAATTTTGTCACTTTTTCAATTTGCTGACCCGAAAGACCAAAAAAAACATCTTCAATGAAAACAATCCCCAAAAAACATATCTTGTTGAAGTGATCCCTAAAATACATTTGGGAAGATAAGTTTGAAGGAATTGAAGCCATAACCACTTTGAGTGGCCTTATGGTTTTAACCTTTTCATTGCCTGTCCTTCATTTTTCTATCTATATATATACATATATATATATATATATATATATATATATATATATATATATATATATATATATATATATATATATATATATATATATATATATATATATATATATATATATATATGCAATTATATAAAAATAATTCGTAAAGATACAATCTATCTCCATCAGCATTATGGTGTAACCAAGGACTTCTCCTCTCAAATCACAAAAGATATATTAAGTATTTATTTCTTTATTCAGCTATTAAATGGTAAGGACGTCAGTAGTGCTCTGCCTGGCACCCCAGTCTAAAGGAAATGTTGTTCGAGCGGTGTAAGAGTAGACCGAAGTAGATCGGGCTCTTTTTTTTTTAAGTTTCACATTATTTGACCAATGAAGCTTCTGTATTAGCGGCATTGAATTTTGGACCACGGATGAAAACAAAGTATCTGACTGTTCATCCTCGTTCTAGATATCAATCTCTTTGATTATATCGACGTCTTCTCAATCAGATTTCCTCGATGTCTTCCAATAATTTTTTGATTTGTGCTTATTGTCGCTCTTTTCTTTTTATAGATGCTATAGAAAATAATGTCGAATCAACAGTAGTCAATATTTCTAGTGGGACTGAGGAATTGCATAAGGCAAGCTCATATCAGGTAAAATTCTAAATCTTTTTTTTTATATCGTTCAAAAAAAAACTATTTTACCGTTTCAGTGGGCCATAGAATATTGCTTTTTTTTCGTTTTAAAACATACTAAGATGGTACTATTTCTCCCAATAGACGATTTTAAGCTCCTAATTAAACATAACTGAAGCATTAAAACTTTCAAAACAAGTAAGTATTTATAAATTAATATTCCGAAGTCATCTACCAAAGTTAAAGAAGTTATTGGTTAATGGGTGGACTCACAAATTTGTCAGCCCTTAGGTCACAAAGATCACAAAAATCACAAAAAGGTCACAAAAATCCATTGGTTACCCCCAAAAATAGTCACTAGGCTATTAGTATCCCCTCGGATGCGGTATTTTTTGGTAGGGCTTGGCTATCTCATTTTCCCCTATGCAGAAAACCCTTCCTTAGTAGTGACATCTTAACACTACAAAAGAAAGTTTTGCCGCTCTCCTCTCTTTTGAGAGAGAATCACCTTTCCCTCGCCAGTCGTAAGTGGAAAGTGATGCCTGATCCGTTTAACCAGTCCTAGCAAGAGAATATCTTTCTCCCATCTTGGATTGCTCCTCAAGGGATCTTTTTTTTTTGCCACAATCGGAGCTTCATAACTCCAGAGGGATTGACCCCCTTCTCCCCCTGAGGGCGTGGTTTTGGAATCAATTACCGGCCTTAATTCTTTCAGTCTTGGCAGTGTGTTTCGCAAAATACCCTGCCCCGTGGTCAGATACCGAGCAGGATGGCCAGTGACTGGACGGTTACTGAAACTAGTAGTATTATGCCCTTAAAAGTGCCTAATATTCTTAGGGGTGCCACGAAAAAGGTGTCACCACTACCCACAAAGGAGCCATAGCTAAAAAGCAAATGGTGAGGAATTCACTACCAGTGACATAAATGGGGATCCGGCGTCTTCCCTGGAGAAAATTCAATCCTGACAATTCCCCCGCGTAAAATTCTTCCCATAGCGAAAATTGGGCAGCCAAAAGTAAATTAAGGCAAAAAAAAAAAAAAAAAAAAAAATGTGAGAAAAGAAGGGATTACGGAAAATCTACCTATATTCCAGAACATATGTACAATATACGGTGTAAAATCAAACAGTCTGTGGCAACGATCTGTAAGTAAGGAGCGACTCGGACCAATAGTAACCAAACTCTAAAAAGAGGAAATTTTGAAAACAATTAATACACCAAAAGAGTTTTTTTTTTATCTTGATTCCAAAAATATAAAGTTCATTAAGTTTAATGTTACACATCAAAGGCCACGAGCCTGCGGTAGTTAAGAATGCTTCTCTAATAAACAATTCTGCGATAAACATTTCTTCTCTACCTACGTTCATTTTATTTCTCTTGCCGAATAGACCTTGTTTTGTATATGAGGTGGAAATATGTAAATACCCTGTCAGCGGTTCTCAGAGTTTTGTTGGGTAGTATTTTGACTTTTTTCGCGCCAAAACTGTTAGAAATTGGGGCTCTGTTTTTGCGTAATGTCTTTTGTTACTTAAAATGGGGACTAGATCTTTAAATTGTCGTTCAATTTGGCCTTTTTTCAGTAATATAATGTTGTCGAATTGATACGACCCCCCCCCCCCCGGGAAAAAAACCGCAAGTGTGACCATCCTTTTCTTGATAAATCTAGATAGATCATATTTTGTAGATAGTGGCTTTAGGGGGCTCTCAAACGAGTGGTGATTCTTTCTCACTTGACAGTTTTTCCAAAACTTCATTTTAAACTTCTAGTTACTATGGGCTTTGGATTGCTCTTTACTAGGTTGCCGCCACAGCTCTTGCTCTGTAACACAACAAAGCTATATTATGTTGTAATTTGTAATTAAAGTATATGTATCCAGTTTAACGAGGCCATCGTTAGCAATGATGTTTATAATGTAGCCCCTCCGAAGAAATGTTTGCCCACCCCTGGTCGGTCTCGAAATTTCCATCCCATGCCATGTAGAGTTGAGGGTTTACCCAAGGGAAAAATGATGCACGAGAGGAGGACTGGCCGTCCTCCCGATATCGATGTACTCCCGAGAGGAGGACATCCTCCCGAAAGGACGAGGATGCACGAGAGGAGGACTGGTATGTTTCTCGAACCCCACTTTCTATGTGAACTGGCTGGAGAAAAAAGGAATAATCATTGTTTGCTTCTTTATATCGCTCTTTACTAAACCAACGCTCCTGAGTTGATATGTGTTTAAGTGAGGAACCCCTTGCTATGGGCAAGTGTAAATCTACCGATAGGAGGATAGCTGGCACTACTATCCAAGTAACAATAGCTGTAGACTATAGGCTGACACCTGTTGCTTAAAACTGTCAGAAAAATGATCCTGTTAGGATTGCTCCTAGCAATCGGTACCACGCTTTGGTGTAGCTTAAAACTATCTTTGACTATCACTCTAGGAACTTGGGTTGGAGTAGGGGTGAACGCACGTTGGTATAACCCACCTAGAATGACACCCGGAGGTGAAAACCTTTTAACCCCGATATAGCAGCTCTTTGATATTCCCCATTCCGAGGAATACCAAAGCTAAATTTTGGAGTTCGATACTCCTGAATTACAACAAACTAGTCCTAGGATATTTACCACCCTGATCAGAAAGTAGCGGGGAAAATCGCGCAGTTATACAGAAAAAAGGGCTCACTACGCTGTCTTCTAATAACAAACTGAATGAAAAACAAGCTCTAGTTTTAAACAAAAATAAAAAGTGTAGAAGAAAAATCCACCTATAAGAGGTATTTACACTTCGTGGTTGGGATCCTTAAAAAGTGATTAGAGGAGGAAATGGATCTAGCTCACTCGGAATTCAGCTCAACCACATGGAGAAAAGCTGAGTCGAACTTTTACAGACAAAGGACTTTTTGTTAATTTATGTTAATGAATTAATTTACGGTTATGAACCAAAAACCAAGAGCTTATTGGCACCCTGAATTTTCCATACCCACAAATGTCGATCTTCATCAACTGATGACCACGTTCTAGCTGCCATCACTGACGACAGTACCTTTGATGCAGCTTTCAGAGCGGAGCCAGAGATCCATACCAAACGGAGCCTGAGACTGTTAAGTTTGAGAGAGCCATTCTTTGTTTTAATTCTAATTACCAGGCATTAAATGTTGCTATGTCGAGTTCCTGATTCCCTTGCGAATTTCTCAGGCATGCACCCAACTTTCGGGAATTCATCTTTCATGGGGGTTCCCTCAACAGACCTAGTTATCGATATGTTCGGTTCCTATGTGTTCTTCTTGATAAGAATCTTTCCTTCGGGCATCATATTAGTCAAATTAAGATGAAAATATCGAGGATTTTCAGTTGATGGTATTATTAGTACCGGTTTGGCTCAATAAAAAAAAGAAGAAAAGATATAAAATAATTAAGAAGATTTTTGAGTCCCTTCTCTGATTTTGTTTAGTTTACTTCAAACGGTTAGTAATCCATATATATTTTAGATCTTTTTACATATGCTTTTTATAACTTTTTTAGCGCTGGGGAAGGTTTGGTGGAGGTCTTGGCTGAAACATCAACTGTCTCTTCTTTTTTCCACGGATTGAGAACCCCGCCCATTTGTTTTTGTTTTATATTTTTTTTTTCCTGGTTTCTTTCAAACTTCTCACGGCATCAAGCCACAGAAGGACATACTCTGCCACTTCTACTTTGATTTAAAAAAAAAAGAAAGGACAACTTATATGGTAAAATTGAAGTTTATTACTCGGTGCTGCGAATAACGAATGGACAAGGCCCATTTTTCTTCGTATTTGACAATGTGGGATTGATATTATATATAAAAAAAAAAAATCAACATGATATTAAAATATCGTGCTGAACTACCACAGATATGGAGGATAGATACTATATTTCACTATTTCACTATATTTCACTACTGCCATCTATATTTCAACTGCCCAAGAATGCGAATATATCTGGAAATGAGATCTAAACTATACAGACTTATCACACGAAATACATGGGAAAATCCACATGACCATGGATTATAGAGCAGAGTTTCTTCTTGAATTCCTTCAAAAGTATTCATTACAGAACATTGTTCATTGTACTCTTTTTGAGCCTCAAACATCTAACTGCATTCAGAACAAAGCCAAGCAAAACGTACCTATAACTGAGTTTACGGTATCCATTTTTTTATCCTCGCCTTGTCATTCATATATCCTATCTCTTTCCTAACGGCTAAGAAAGTGATTTACCAGGTGCATAGAACAGGGAAATATTCTGAAGCAAAGTCATATCCTTGCCTTGTCGCGTAGTGATCGACTTTGATGAAATGTGAGGAAAGTAGTTGTGCGCAAACTAAGAAAACATCGCCTATGTTCATGTATCCTGTCTGTCACCTAAAGGCTAAGAAAGTGATTTATCAGGTAGATAGAACAGGGAACTATTCTGAAACAAACTAGACAGGTGACGTTTACGTCTCCTTAATCAGCATTATCATCATTCCATGCACGATCTATTAAATGCCTCTTTTATGGCTCACCAGTAACAAGATCATCTCTTGAATTATTCTCATGCAAGTTTTTTTCTGTTCATGCAGCACTTTTCGATGGCAAAAAAAATGCATATTCGCTTAGTTTTGGTGGGTGAAGATGACGTATAATATGATTGATAGTATATTTAGGTTTGTCAGATGTACGAAGACACCTAGGATACTGGAATGTAGTCTTTCCTATTTCATTTGTAGTATCCCTTTTAGTATTTCGAAGAAATAATACATTCGGAAGACTGTTTTGTCTCTTTTATACGTTTTGCTATGAGCGGCCTGTTGTTTTCATTGTTTTCAAATACCCTTATATAAAAATATTGATTATAATGAGTCCTACCACATTTTCTACATGTGAAATGAGCTAAACACTCTTTACAAATTGAAAGTGTTTAACTTCGGTAAAATGTACAGAGCTGGTGTGAACATTTTATTTACAGCGATTAACTGTTACATCGCAAATATCACTTTCTACCGGGTCATTGGGAGGAATTTCTTCATGTTTATTAGATTTATAAATCGAATTTCGCATTTCTCTGAAAGATTGCCTATGCTGATAGTAGCCTATTTTGGATATTTGATTTTCAGAAAATCATTTCTAAAGTTTTTATTTATAAGTCTCTAAAATACCTTTCTTTAACCTGTTTTGAACAACTGTAACCTCTAAATTATAAATTTAACTCTATTGAATTATTGATAAGAATCATCACTTTTAATAAAAATGAGTACCGAATTGGAGCGAATTTTGAAACGAACACAGCACTTTATGAATGTCGGAAAGCTTAAGATACGATAGCGTGTATTTCAATCCAAAATCTACAATCTACATTATAGTCTACAAATCAGATAATTCATCTGTGGACAATCAAAAGTTTACTGCATGGTAAACATAATGATACTCAACGCTTTCCCAAGATTACTACTAAATGTAATATTTGTAGAAGAGAGAGTCTCCAAGGAATGTCATAACATTTGGGCATAAAACATGCTTCCCTTTTCAAGTACAAGCCTACAAGCCACTAAATATATCATTGTAGACATTGTAGGCCATGTAGACAAACAACATACAAGATTAGCGAATTACGACACATTAGCAAATTAGCGTCACAATGATAAATAAAAAATAAAAACTAGTCTTTTCTTTTTGCAAAAAACTGATCAAGATATCCTCCCACTAGACAAATAAACTACGGCAATCTACTCTTCAAGGCATCAGGAAGCAGCAATCCATCATTCCCAAATAAATTTTCTCTTACCCCCAAAAGACCTCGACAACGACACAGACATTGCTCCAAATTTTCCTCCTCTTCTTGGCAAAGAAGACGCTCTCCTCCTCTTAAAGATGCTTCTAAAGATCTGGAATCCGTTCTTCAGATGGAGCCACTAAATCGAAAAGCCATCGCAATGCAAAAGGAATTACCAGAACCATATTGTTGAAAGGGACAAAAAATATAGATGAAATGAAAGGCCAGCTAAAGTCGCTTGCTAAAATGATTCTGAAGTCGTTTGGTTTGTTGACTGTTGACTTCTAACCAAGATCCAGCAACAAATTCCTATACGATAAGTAACAACTTCAGAAAATCTGATAATAACCATAATAGCTCCCCAGACATTAGATCTATTTAACGTAGCACCGACAAAGAGAGCCCTAGGGGCAGCAGATAATAGTCTTATCTCTAACTTTACATTGTTACCTTAGTTCGTCCTTCGGAAGAGAAGTTATGGTATAAGATGGATCTGTTTTGCTCTGTGCCAATGCTGGTGAAATATAGTCGCTGTGATAGGGCCCTGTGACACGCTGTAAGATAGGTCTACTGTAGGATGCAATTTGAGCCTTACTCAGTAACGGCGATCAGTAAAGGTATGGCCGTGAAAACCATTATTCAGTGGCTTAAGGCAGACCGCTGAGCAACAACAACTTTGGATAAAGTATGATTAGGTATGACAATCGGTATCATCCTCCTAGCAAGACCCTCATATGGTGAACTTAGCCATCAATAGATGGTTAAATGAGACGGACAGTTCCACTCATATTTTCACGATTTGTTGTCCCATTTTTTGTCAAGTCTAGACTTGAAAAGCGCAATTATGGGTGACATATTTGGAAAATAGTGGGCGAACTCTATTTTCAGATTTGTCTGCTGGTAACTCTATGTGTCATGCATAAACAACACATTCAACTTACAAGAAATACAGTATCCTATCACAAAACACTTGCATCATTAGTATTCTTTTACAAAGATCAGTCTCCTTGCTCTAGACTTGAAGCGTGCAAAACGGCCCAGATTTCTAATTTCAACTTGAATCATTTCCCCAAAAGAAGAAGCAAATTTATAATCAAACAGTTCGTGGTAATGAACTGTAAGTAAGGAGCGACCCGGCTCAATGGTAACCGAAACTCTAAAAAACGGTATTTTGATACAAATAGATACACCAAAAGAATAGGATTTTTATGCTGATTTTAAATATATAAGTTTCATCAAGTTTAATCCTACCCATCAAAAGTTAAGCGCCTGAGAATATTTGGCTGATTTTCGAAAAAAGGGAGAAAAACCCCCTTAAAGTTATAGAACCTTAATGAATATCAAACCAACATATTCAACGTATCGGAGAACCCTACTGTAGAAGTTTCAAGCACCTATCTAAAAAACTGTGGAATTATGTATTTTTTGCCATAAGAAAGATCAAGGGTGCGTGATTATTTGTTGTTTTTTTTTTTTCTCCAGGGGGTGATCTTATCAAACCAGTGGTCCTAGAATATCGTGGGAGGGCTCATTGGAATGGAAATTAAAAGTTCTAGTGGCCTTTTTAAGTGACCAAAAAAAATGGAGGGGAACTAGGCCCCCTCCCACGCTCATTTTTTTCCCAAAGTCACCTGATCAAAATTTTGAGACAGCCATTTTGTTCAGCATGTTCGGAAATATTATAATTATGTCTTTTAGGATGACTTAATCCTCCGAAGTTCCCGGGAGGCGGGCTGAAGGTTATGAACTTTGCCCAATGTTTACATATAGTATTGGTTATTGGGAAGTATACAGACGTTTTCAGGGGAGATTTTTTCTGGTAGTGGGGGGGGGGTCGGGGGTTAGGTGGGAGGATATTTACATGATGGTAGTTTTTATGGGGGAAGGGACATTGCTATGAAGGGGGGACTGGACTTCCCAGCATTATTTAAAAAGATCAGAAATTAAATATAAAAAAACAAGTTTTTCAACTGCAACAGCAGCAACATCAAAACTTTAAACGAACAGAAAATATTACATATATGATTGGGTTCAACCCCTAGTCAATACCTCGCTCTTTAAGCCAAAGATTTTTTAGTACTTTCATAAGAGCTATCTATTCTAATGAACGGCCTTTGTGATTAAGCGGTCATTTTTAAAGAATTGGAACAAAATTTGAACTTTCGCTTAAAGAGCAAAGTATTAACTAGGGGGCAAACCCCATAATATGCATATTAAAAATATATGAATGTAGAAGTTCTTTATGTTAGTTAATTCGTAAGTTACGTATATTTATTACTAATAAAAAGATTTGTAAATAAAATTAAACAACTTTCGAGAAAGCCATTTAACCAAATAAAAGTAAATTAATATGAAAATTTTGTTTTAATTATTCATGTACGGTGAGCCAAGATCAAAACCTGCATTTATTCAAAAACGTTCAAAAATTAAATAAAAAAAAAAGTTTTTTTTAACTGAAAGTAAGGAGCGACATAAAAACTTAAAACGAACAGAAATTATTCCGTATATGAAAGGGGCTGTCCCCTCCTCAACGCCTCGCTCTTTACGCTAAAGTTTGACTTTCTCACAACTTTTTTATTTAAACAATGAAAAACTTGAGCGTAAAGAGCGAGGCGTTGAGGAGGGGGCAGCCCCTTTCATATACGGAATAATTTCTGTTCGTTTTAAGTTTTAATGTCGCTCCTTACTTTCAGTTAAAAAACTTGTTTTTTTTTAATTAATCACAAAAGGAGCTCGGAGGCTCCTTGTGTACTATGACTCTAAAGATCACTTTTGACGAAGACAAAAAACCTTCGAAAGAAGGAAGCATATCACTCAAATATATAAAGTTAGCACGTTTATTTTAGACTTTTTTTTGCAACATAGCGCGATAATTACTTGTCCACAGGGTCCACAGTTACTTGTCCACAGCACATATTTGGGTAAAAAATAATAAAATAAAGCAATCGTAGAGTTTTCAGTTACAATAAGCTTTTCAAGCACTCCCAGAGCGCTTCGCCTGTAAAAACATGCGATGAAACATGATTTCTTTAAAATATTTGGAATTTTGTCAGTATTTTCTGTTCGTTTTCACATACTTCTCCATCAATGAATTCTACAGTGGCAACGCCGTAAAAAAAAAGTGGCAACGCAGATAATTAAAAACTTTTACAACTTTTACAACTTTTATGCAACTAAAGAAACTCAAGTTTGAAAGTGCTTTCACAGAAATATTATATGAGGCTGAAACAATAATTATGTAAGAATTTGTTATCTAATCAACCTTTGGGGAAAGGAGTGAATCCGTATAGTTATCAAGAAAGTTTAAGTGTATTGCTTTCTAAAACTATATCTGCTTACCTTCTTCAAAGGAGCTGTCTTACCTTCTGTCGCTGCGTTCAAGACGACTAGACAAACACGTAGGCACGCAAGCTTTTTTTCAGGTTAATTAAAAAAAAATTTCCTAAAAATAATTTTTTCAAAGAAATTTAATGGCAATTTTAAACTTAAGCTAAGTATATACAAATACCTGTTAAAATTCAAACTCAAAACGACCAGAAATTACTATTAAAGAATAAATGAAACCCAAAACGAACAGAAATTATCAAAGCGCCAATGACGCAGTAGGTTTTAGGCTTCTGCAGTGAGACGATAGCCAAACTCTTGTTTGTAGTTATTTTTATTCGATTCAAACTTTATTTGCATATTCAATTTAAGTTTCACTCGTTTTAAGATGTATTTATTCATTTACCTTAATATATTGTATGTTTGTTCGCATTGATTGTTTATTTAATTTCTGTTCGTTTTAAGTTTCATTTATACTTTAATAGCCAAATTTTTTTTTCGTTTTAAGCTTGATTTTCATATTCAATCTAAGCATTACTCGCGTTAAGATCTATTTATTCATTTATATTAATGATTGTTACATGTTTCTTTGCTATGGTTGTTTATATAATATTTGTCCGGTTTGAGTTTGATTTATCCTTTAATAGTAATTTCCGGTCGTTTTTAGTTTGAACTTTAACAGATATTTGTATCTGCTGAGCTTAAGTTTAAAATGGCCTTTACTTTTCTTTAAAAAACTTATTTGTCAGAAAGTTTTTTTTAAACATTTGTTTTTCGTTTTGATCGCAAAAAAGTTTAAAGTTTCTAGGGCAGGGGGGGGTGAATTACTGTCCTATTATTCTTGGCTTTAATAAAAGCATCTAGAACTTTCTATTTAAATCGAATGAGGCTTTTTTCAAAGTCTATACGATTACCTCTTTGATAAAAACCTTATATATGAACAATAGACAGCTTGCATAACTTGTGGACAGTGATTGATAACAATTAATGGATTGGACAAATAGCTCCAATAAGGGGGTTTAGACCATTTCACTTGCTGACACAAAGGGATCATGACTGTTTGGAATTGACCTTAATAGGAATTTGTGTGCCAAAGCAATTTTGCATCTATCACAGAGTATGTATTTTAACCTTATAATTGGATAATTATAATAGATTATCTATGTGTTTTTCACATACAAAACCCCTTCCCATAAGTTATAAACCCCCCTTAATAAGTTATGCCCCAGGGCATAACTTACAACGCCTACCCCTGGGCCCTGGTGGGCTGTGTCGACACCGGAGTTTTTTTGTTATCACAACTTTGAACTATTTTAACAAAATCTCTATCTGAAAATTTGTATCTGATGTATTTAGGGCGTGGAGGAGGTAGAGGGGCTAGTTGCCCTTCAATCTCTTTTGACTCTTAAAAAGCGAAGAAGAACTTTCAATTTTCAATCAAATGAGCCCTCTCTAAAATTTATACGAGTATCCCTTCCATAAGAAATAATATGAAGGATTCGGAGAATCCTTAAATTACAACCCTTGCCCTGAGGGATTTGGGGGAGCTGTAATCCTCAAAGACCTAATTTCCAGAACTTAAAACTACGTTTAATAAAATGGCTATCTTAAAATTTTGATTGGATATGTTCGGGGAAAATGTGGGGGTGAGAGGGGGGTTCGTTGCCCTCAAATCACTTTCGACTATTACAAAGGGCACTAGCCCTCGGAATTTCCAATCGAATGAGCCTTTTTTGAAGTTTCTACGACCCCTCCTTCTATAAAAACCTTATATGCCCCAAGGGCATAACTTCCCTTGCCCTGAGGGTTGTGGGGGATTGTCCTCCTCAAAAACATATTTTCTATCTGGAAATCAACTACTCTGAACAAAATGGCTATCTGAAAATTTTGATTGGATGTGTTCGGAGGAATGATGGGCGTCGGGGGGGGGGGCTAGAGTTTTACTACTGATGACGGTCACTGTATATGTGACCGAAATATCTGGTATTTTTTGTGAATTTCTATGACTTTTATCATCATCACGGTCTATTAAAAGGATTTTATCCCTATTTGAACTTTTATTTATCGTCATGGAAAGGCAGTGTGGTCTCCGAAATTATCTACTTTGATTGGATGTGTTTGGGGGAATGATGGGCGGGGGGGGGGGGGCTAGGTGCCCTCTAATCATTTCTGAATATTAAAACGGGGCACTAGTCCTTTGATTTCGAATCGAATGAGCCTGTTTTGAAGTTTCTACGACAACCCCTTCTATAAAAACCTTATATGCCCCAGGGCATAACTTAAAACCCTTGCCCTGAGGGTTGTGGGGGAGTGTCCTCCTCAAAAATTTATTTTCTATCTGGAAATCAACTACGCTGAACAAAATGTCTGTCTGAAAATTTTGATTGTATGTGTTTGGGGAAATGATGGGCGTGGGGGGGGAGGGGGGCTAGTTACACCCCCAATCACTTTTGACTATTAAAAATGGCACTTTCCCCGTAATTTCCAATCGAATGAGCCTGTTTTGAAATATCTATGACAACGACTACTATGAAAACCTATTTTGCCCCCAGGGCATAACTTAAAACCCTTGCCCTGAGGGCTGTGGGGGAGCATCCTCCTCAAAAATATATTTTCTATCTGGATCAACTAAGCTGAACAAAATGGCTATCGCAAAATTTAGATTTGATGTGTTTGGGGGAATGATGGGCGTGGGGGGGGGCTAGTTGCTCTCCAATCATTTTCGACTATTAAAAAGGGCACTAAAACTCTCGATTTACAATCGAATAAGCACCCTTTGAAGTTTTTACTACGACCCCTTCGATATGAAGTGCCTCTGGGGAAAAAAATAATAATGAAACATCGGAGCTGTATGGCCTTTACTATAGGCAACGCTACAGCGTTGCCTCTGATTACCTGCAGGAATAAATACCTAGGTCCTAGCACTTGGAAAATACTCATGCTCAGCGCTATACATCCACATAGCATTGTCAGTCTTAGGCTCCAAAGAGTATAGGTAACTTATAAGAGTGAAAACTGGCGGTAATGTCGGCAAAACTATCAGCGCCATCTAACACTTAGTGACCCTTGGCATTTTTTCAAGCATTGTAATCGTTTTTTTTTTCAGAGACTGAGATCAGCCCTTATTACTACCGTACTTTTTCAAATTACACTACTTAAATTAATTATTCTTGGTATTATACCTGAGAAAATGCCAAGTTTTAGAGTTTTCTCAAACACTAGATGGCGTTGATAGTTTTTTTTTGTCGACACTAGTGCCAGTTCCAACTCTTAGAAGTTCCAATACTCTTTGTAAAGTTCGATCAAACCTATCCCTTTTTTCCCATCAATTTTATATGTGGTTCGAATATTAGATTTATGCTTTTCCTATTTATTTATTTTTTTCCTTAAAGTGTTTCATTATTTTGGGAAGTGGTATGTGGCAACTCTGGTCCCTATTTATAGAAAATTCTGTGTTTTTAAAACCACGTCATATCCTTTTCTTCTTATTGTAAATATAGTTGTCAAAATTACCATGATTTAAATTTTAACCCTGCATGCATCATTTTTCTATTCATTATTTTTTTTTTTTTTTTTTTTTTTTTCATTATTTTTTTTTCAGAGAACTCGACGAAGATGCACCATTTTCTTGCTGTTAGTAGCCCTCTCAGCTCTACTGGTTTTGGCTATAGTTCTTTACATTGAGCTAAGATAGTGCTTACCACTCTGTTTTATATTCTAGTGTAACTTATTCGAATCTAAATGAGCTGTCTTTCCTTCGAGTTGTGAAAAGCTAATTCAGTGATGTTTGTTTTCCAAGTTCATAAAACTGATTAACAGAAGCACCATCATTTTAGGCAGGTGCCATGGATTTTATAATCAGGAAAATGTCTTTTCAGTCAATTATGTTTTTCGTCATACCTGCCTATAGGGGTAGAGTCAGGGTGCACACCCCAAGATTAGTCCAGGATAGTCCTTAAGAAAATTAAAATGATATATAAACAGATAATGTTTCAATAAGCGGGTGAACGCTGAAAAAAGAAGGTATCTTTTTCTTATAATAGCACAAGTCCGAATATTTTGGATTTATTGCCGGAACACTGACATCAAAGGAAAATGTGAGGAAAAAAAATTGGTTGTAAGAAAATTAACATGCACATAGAACAATGAAGAAAAACACAAACACTGTGCAACAAAGAAAAAATGCGAAAGAGGCTTGCATCTGTTCCTAAACTATAGTTGTTAAGTTATAATTTTGTTTTAGTCTTCCTTTCTTCCGCTAACTAATTGTGGAGGAATTTGGTTACTTTGACTGTCCTAAGCCTAAAATCCCTATCTCTTCATCATTTTTTACCTCCTGATAATGAATATTCTAGTGCAGCAATCTTCCATTCCCGTTAGTTCTGTTGAAGCTAATTTTTATAAAGAATAGTAATATTAAACACTGAGTATTTCTAAGCTTTAAAAAATGAAACTAGCCTTAAAATATAAGCTTTAAAAATTATAAATAGAATTGAGTCACAAGTTGTGTTTCTTAGGAGTAAAATACGAAAACATCTTTAAAAAAGATGTGGGAAGGGTTATCCTCCCTGAAGTTGTTTGCGTCTACCACTCAACAAGGCAAAATAAAACACGGGTTTACCTCTGCATGAGGAATACTGGGAGCAATATCGAAATAAAGCTCTGTAACTAAAATGCTGCACAACAAACGGTAGTCCCAAAAAGGGGCTTCTTTTATTAGCTAAATAGGGGGATCGGGGGGTACATCTATTTGTCACCTTAAAATTCAGTCTGAAGATGCACTGTGGAGGGCTGGTTTTACCATTTAGTACCACTAGAATTAAACTAAGCTAAAATTTAGGCCTAAACAAGACCAAAGTGGGAATGAGTGAAAATTCTGAGATAGAAATTTGGCTTATTCCTAAGCATATATTCGGGCCAAACAAAATCACCGGATCCTAAAAAAGAACTATTTGATAGTTTCGGGGATGAAAGTCAACTTTTTAGAGACCGAATCCTTCAGGACGATTCATAAAATTCAACGCTTTGTAATAACGTGAGCCAGGATCGTTGTAGAATCCGAATTGCTCGAAACGCATTATCAATAGAAAACGGTGGAAAATTTCCCCTAAAGTGTACTGTTGTGTTCTTCAGTGAGCTCTCGCCTTTTTATCCACTTTACGTATTTGCATAGGCATTTTCATTTAAAGCGCCGAGATATCGGCAGTGAATGGCTAGAAAATGTTACAGTGCTTATGTTATATAAATTTTATATGGATAAAAATCCACAATCATTGTTTTGCTACATGTTTTTTTTTTTTTTTTTTTTTTTTTTTTTTTTTTTTATGCTGTTAAAAAGGGTTCTTGTTCCAAAATTACGAAGTTTCAGTTATACCGTATGGTTTTGAGCATTGAAAATATAACTATTGTTGTTGAAAATTTGAAAATATAATTTTGATTTTTCTTTCCTTTTTTTAATATGTTGAAGTTCCGACAGTCCAAGTTAAAACATTTTCCCTTTTGAAATGTTAGTTGTGATTTAATCATTTAAAAAAAGATGAATAAAAATAAATATTAAAACTATCTGTAGATAAGGGATATTCTGTTTAGATTGAAGTCTTTAAAATATCCTGTTTTTCCGTTTCACCATAGCTTTCTACTTAAATAGCACTTCAGGTAACATTTTTATGGGTGATTTTAACAAATTTCAAAAGTAATGCCTATTCTCTAGACAGAATTTAAGCCACCCTTCCTGGTTTTGAAATGCTGAATATGATTATATCGTCAAGATTAAAAAATAGTTAAGGGATTAATTTTAGCATTTTCGTCTAAATTAGCCCTCATCTTTTCGTTTTTGTTTAGGTTTTGTTTCTGGTTTTTCATCTTGGTATACTTCTATCATTTTGAGTTTCAAACTAATACTCAAATTGAGTTTCTAAATTTCTATCAATTTGGGAACTAGAGTTTCTACCAATTAATGATGGTGTTTTTGGGTAAACCATGTTTAATCCTTTGTACCACCAGTCTGTATATGAATTTTAATTCGTTTTCCTTAACTCCCCGACTTTTTTCATTTATGCATTTATTATTTAGACCAATTTCATATTTATTTTATGTAAAAGTCCAATTTGTTTTGTGACACTTGTTTCCACTTATTTTCACAGATTCTCGAGAAGAAATATTTTTCTACTGTTTAGTTAATCTGGAAAACGAGTTTTTTTTATTCTTTTTTGTATTTGTTATTTTGCAACAAGGCTGATTTCTCTCAACTGTTATGATTTAATTTTTTCTCTATATAGTGTTTTTAAATGGGGATCATGTACCTATAACCAAGTTTGTCCACGGATTAGGGGGAAAGAGCAGTTAAGAAATTTTGCTTCCTGGATTGTTCGTAAGACCCGTCCCCCCTGGAAAAGTATAAATAGTGGCCAAACTGTGCACTTTTCATGTTTTAAACTCCGATAAGAAAACATTTTCTGGTACCCCCTCCCCCCTGTAACGGATGGAACCTTCAGCTGACGCTATCTGAGGAAGATTACTTATTCATTTACACTCCAGGTACTCTATTTCTACTTTATTCTCAAAATTACTTATTTTTATCTAATGTTTGCTATAGGTTGGGCTGTATTTTGAGAAAAGGAGAAGAATTGTATGGCTCGGTCATCAAAAATCCAAATTCGTTCCTTGCAAAAACAAGTTTTGACTAATTATTGTTTAAACTAATTAGGTGTTTAATTATTAGGCTATAAATTGCTAAATATAGTGTCTCTAAAAAGTAAACAACTGAATTGGTGGTCAAGTTTTCTAAAGTATTAAATAGAACAGATGCTTTAACTGAAACTAACCATTAATTTCAAATGAATAAATTTGTGTCCCCTTCAATTATTTTGATATCCTTGCAAGGGCTTATACTTTAGTTTCACGTCTCTTAATTTTTAGATTTATTCTGGTCCAGTGATGTATTCAGAAAATAATTATGGGAGGAGGGGGGATGACCAGGGGTCCCTGAGCCAACCAACGGAAAACTTTAAAACTTCCTTTGAAAAAACAGTATTTTTAGGCATTACTTTAAGTTTATTTTAGCTCTTAGAATGCAAGTTTTGAGTAGGGACTAAGGAATGAATGATAAAACCGAACAAATCAAATAAGATTTAAAAACAGAATATATTTTGTTTCTTGAGGGGGGGGGGGCTACAGCCTCTTTATAGCTTACTTTTTATAGAAGCCTTTTTATAGCTGCACAAGCAACATTAATTGATATAGCTGTGTCCAGGCAGGTATACAGGAACTTTTTCAAAGGGAGGGGGGGGGGGTTTCTGATCCAATTATAAAAAAAAAAAATTTATATGGTAATTTTAATGAGAAATGCCCAGGAATTTGGCCAAATTTAGAACTTTGAGGGGGCCGCGCTGCTCTCCCGTCGTACGTCTCAGACTGGAACTATAAACGTCTTTGGGTATCTACCTACCTTTTTTTCTTTTTTTTTTGCAAAGGACGTCTTTTGATCTAGGATGGCCGGATTTATTTATCTTCTTGTATTTCTATTGGTATTTTTAGATTGTTTTTTTTTTTACTTTCGTTATATTTTTCCCAATAAAGTTGTTTTGGTTTAATAAATAAATTGTGTATTTTTAAATAGTGTATATTTAAATAAAAATAGTGTATTTTTTATGCGAACCAGTAAAAGTCCTGGAGTAAAAAAAAAATTATAAGTGGAACGTCAATACTACTACTGCTAACAACTCACTGCTGCACCAAGCTGCTCTGAATCTAACACAACTACGCACGCTCCTCCTCCATCCCAATCTATTCAATGCCTCCCTCTTTACGCCCTCCCAAGAAGTTCCCATAAGATATTCTTACAATTTCTTATATTTTGCATATAATATATATATATATATATAAACGAGCAATTATTTTTATTTATTTTTCCTCGAAAACGGCTCCATATTTTTTTCGGGAAAATTTGTACTCTGGGATGCTCTGGCCTAAAAAAGCGATCTAGAAAGGTTAGAAGTTTGAGAAAATTCGTTAAGAGCCTTAATTTGGGGGGGGGGGAATTCATGTCAGTGACGTCATTTTTATGAATACATTTGAAAAGCACACCACGTCATATTTGCCTCAGTAGTGGTTGTATCGTTTTTAGAGTCTGTGATGCAGGAAAAATTATCTATGAAATGTGATTGGGGTAGAAATTCACGATTTATATCATATTTCTGAGTAATTTTCAAGGGAATAAATTACATCATCGGCTACATAGTTTTTTTTTTTTTTTTTTTTTTTTTTTTTTTGCTTATTGACATTTCTGGCCACTAAAACGCTAAAAAATGTCACAAATTTAAGGAAGAATTTGTATTTTCCCCATGGTGGTTGTATGAACCTAACATGACACAATGACATCAAGAAGAGACTCACATTGTCTGCAGTTACAAGATAAGTGAAAATGAGAATCAATATAGACAAGCCTGTCGCGTAACCATGATAGGGCCCGGAATGGAAATCGGATACATATTTTTTTTTTTTTAAAACTAGTAAATTGACGTTTCTAGCCACAAGAATAATCTAATAGGTCACAGCTTAAAGAAAGAATTTGTGTTTTTCCCAGGGTGGCTGTATCGAACCTGTGGTGAACCGCCATGACATCAAGAAATGGTTCAAACCATCTGTGGTTAGAAGACAAGCGACAATGAAAGTTGATAAATAGAAACCTGCCGCGTACCCAGCTCTTATTTTCATACGATCTACCACTCAGATTGCTCTTGTACGAGCCCCTCCTCTCTATTAAACAAAGCATTTTCACCAATGTTCCTAGCTGCGTTCCTAACTTTATTCCCTAAGACACCATCAGTGACTTGACAAATTATTTTCCTAAAATTAATGCATCCATCTCCTACATTGTCAAATTTTAAACTCCCCAGTTTAGCATTTATCTGTTCCTGGAAAGTTTATCTCAAATTCTCATCCTGGAGTCTACTAACGTCATAGCTTCCCGGGAGGTAGTTACCCTTCCAAAATTTCAGCTTTAACTTAATCCTAGACAGTAGCCTACTAGATGGTGATCTTCACTTTTAGCATCATTAACAGCACTCCTATATACCCTATTATCTTGTGTTTACCCTGCCAGTCTTCGGTTTACAATAAAATAATCAATAAGGTTATCTGTCTTGCCATCATGTGAATACCATGTTAACTTAGGGCCCTTTCTATGACTAAATACTTTATTGGCTATAACTAGATTGTTATACCTACAAAATTGCAGTAATCTGTAGGCATTACTGTTTCCTTTTCCCATACCAAATTTACCTAGGCTAGGTTGCCATATTTCCCTATTTCTATCAACCTGAGCGTTAAAATCTCATTCCCAGTTTTGGGTTAAGGCACATTGAATGGAAACTTGTCGTTTTGTCACTTGGCTGTCACTTGGCTCAAATGCCTGTAATATTTGCACTTTTTAAGTGTACAACCGAATGCTCTTTAAACAAACGAAATATAAATTTTAATACCATTAACACTTAAATAATACCAAATTTACCTAGGCTAGGTTGCCATAGTTCCCTATTTTTACTGACCTGGGTGTTAAAATCTCATTCCCAGTTTTGGGTTAAGGCACATTGAATGGAAACTTGTCGTTTTGTCACTTGGCTGTCACAGGTCTGTCACTTGGTTCAAGTGCCTGTAATATTTGCACTTTAAGTGTACAACCGAATGCTCATTAAACAAACGAAATATAAATTTTAATACCATTAACACTTAAATAATACCAAATTTACCTAGGCTAGGTTGCCATAGTTCCCTATTTTTACTGACCTGGGTGTTAAAATCTCATTCCCAGTTTTGGGTTAAGGCACATTGAATGGAAACTTGTCGTTTTGTCACTTGGCTGTCACTTGGCTCAAATGCCTGTAATATTTGCACTTTTTAAGTGTACAACCGAATGCTCTTTAAACAAACGAAATATAAATTTTAATACCATTAACACTTAAATAATACCAAATTTACCTAGGCTAGGTTGCCATAGTTCCCTATTTTTACTGACCTGGGTGTTAAAATCTCATTCCCAGTTTTGGGTTAAGGCACATTGAATGGAAACTTGTCGTTTTGTCACTTGGCTGTCACAGGTCTGTCACTTGGTTCAAGTGCCTGTAATATTTGCACTTTAAGTGTACAACCGAATGCTCTTTAAACAAACGAAATATAAATTTTAATACCATTTCCACTTAAATAATGCCAAGTTCACCTAGGCTAATTTGCCATAATTCCCTATTTCTACCGACCTGGGCGTTAAAATCTCATTCCCAGATTTGGGTTAAGGCACATTGAATGGAAACTTGTCGTTTTGTCACTTGTAAGTATTGAAAGTATTGAATAAGTAAGTATTGAAATAAAACAAATTTTGTTAAAATTTCTCAACTGCCTTACTTTTGTTTATTCTTTTTTTAAATATGTAAAAGTGTAAAGGGACTTTATGGACACCTTATACATATAGAAAGCCTCTTGTTACAGTCATTCTCCAAAAATAAATATCTTATTGCTAAAAGACAATATTTTTGTATAAAATATTGTAAAATCCTTTGAAGGTTAATTATCTTCAAAGAATTTTAATTTGAAGGTTAATTACCTTCAAAGGGAAGGGGAGGGGATATTACAAAAGAAACTTAACCTTTTCACGACCAAGCCCTCGTTTTTCGACAAAAAAATGACGAAAAATATATGATTCCTGACCAGAAAGACACGCTGATCTTGAATATACTCATAAAAACCTTCTAAATGAGTAGAAAAAATCTGTTCAAAGCGGGACTCTGTGGTCCCGCTGGGCAAAGCAACTTGATCAAATGCTAGCTGAAGGGACCAAAAAGTCCTGCTGAGCAAGTCACTTTTTTCTAGAAGAAAAAATTATTTATTCCGAATGGAAAACTGATCAAAAATATAAATTACAACTTTGTCATCAATGATGCTCATGATACTCAGCAAAATAATTCTGCCGTTCATTGATGCTCAACGTTACACCACATTTGGAGCAAATCGAGAACGGTCTTGACTCAAGTTGCTTTAGAGAACACATTTCACATCTTGAGCGTTGAGAAACAAAGCGAGGCCAGTGCTCGCCCAGATCACTAAGACGGACATCGTCTGGAACCGAGGCACCACAACTTCCTTGTCTTTTTTTTTGGCTGCCACAGCCTGCTGGAATGTGCTACCGTTTTTCCTCTTCGACTCTGGCATAGACACGAGTCCTCTCACGACCCTTAGCCTAAACTCAAGCAGTGTCAATTTTTCTTCGGGATGCAGGAGAGTGTGCAAAACATGGGCATTGCAGAGCGTCAAATCCACAAAACCCCAAAAAAGGTGGTGCCACCGTTTCAATGACTTTCTATCTTTTCCATAAGCCGCCCTTTTCTGGTCAGAAAGGTTTACACCCCCCATATGGTCATTATAATCTTTTGCTACTTAAAGGGCTGGGATAAGGGAGGTAGACCCATCATTATTGTTTCTCCTTACAAAGGCTGCCTCTGTACTATGGCTGTTGGAGGTAAACAGAACAGCCTTGGAATCCATCCATTTATAGAGACCAATCAATCCACAATGTTTTTGCTCAAAGCTCCCTCTATCTAAAGTTCTGTCAGGTGCAAGGATAGGAAGGCCTTTCTTATTTGAGCGAATAGTGCAACACGCCATGATACCATCTTTCCTAAGTGGTTCAAGAAGAGAGACAGAAGAAAAAAAGTTATCGAAGTTGACAATATGCTCTTTTCAACTTAGACCTTCAGTCATTTGTCGAACGACTCTATCGCCGAGTCCACATCCCAAATCATCTTCGAGAGCTTAGAATTTTCCTTGATAAACGTCAAAATTGTAAACATAACCGGTCATGCAGGCCAAGCACCAAAGCTTGTAACCTCTTTTTATTGGTTTCATTGGGTTCTTTTGCTTAAGTGTGGAACGTTCTTTGAAGAGAATAACGGACCCGTCAACACTCAGGTAAGTTCCAGGCTTCACTAACTGCTTGAAGCAGAAGTTTAGCAAGTCAATCATCGGTCTCAGGTTGAAAAACCTATCTTTCTCGCCAGCTGTGATTGTCAGATTGTCTCTAATATGCAAGTTTCTTTAAATCTCTTCGAACCTGTTTTTCGACATCCTTGACGATACAAAAAGGACACCCAAGTCAGGATCAGTAGCCCAGCAGTCTCTCATGCTTGGAAGTTGGTGGTACCCCATTAACAGATTTATCCCAAGGAATACCTTAAGTTCTTTTTCTGTTACATCAATATTTCTGCCCTTCTGAAGTGAATAAAAATGACTGAAAAGTCAAAAAATTTATAGGAGTTGATCACTCCCTATTTCCTCTAAATTAGCCTCAAGATTCATCGAGTTCAACTGGTGGGTTTTTGCGACAATTTTCTTCCAAGTCCTTTGTGGTTCAACGACTTTTGCCTTCCTTGTCGGTGGCTTTACATATTTCTTCGGCTGATAAGCTGCACGAGACGCAATAGGTGCCAATGAAGTTGAAGGCGAAACAAGGCAAGGATCTGTATCGGTTGGGACTGGAGAAATGGCTGGCGAGTCTTCCCCATTGTTTGGTATGTCTGAACTTGTGAGAACATTAGCTGATGCCATGTCAGTCAGGTCTGTCTCCAACGCATTGTCCTCTGTGTCGGTGTTTTCCTGTAGATCCAGTTCCATCTCTTCAGACTGCTGAAACCAGTCATCATCTTCATCGAAATCACTAAGATCGCTTCCCAACTCTTCTAATGCGTTCAGTATGGTACTTTGGTTGGTAAACATTCGCAATCATATGCTCTGGAAAAAGAACCAACTATAAAATAAAATCGTACGGGAAATAGAGAGAGAGAGAATGAAAGAAGGAAGAAATTTTTCTTTCTTTTTATTATCATGCCTTGAAAAAAGAGAGAAAAAGGCGCTATTAACAGGCGAAAAAGAAATAAGAGAGAGTTAATGTGTGTGATGAGCAAGGTCAGTTAAACCAAAAAGCCATAGGCCATATGAAATTAAAATAAACCAGAAGAAAACAATTCCAAGATTGCTGCCGCTTTAGAAATTACTTATTGTCAAACACTCTCAAAATTGTCATTTTATTAACTTCGACCAGCGGGACTTTACAGTTGCCACCACGTAAGGGCCACTGGGACTGCAGGCTCCAAAAAATAGAATCCATCACTGAGGGTGTCGAAATGGCTTTATCATATTTTTTATACCAGAATATTTGATTACACATCAGCAATAACTTTTGCAGTTGTTGCTCTGATCTTATTACGCTGTAACTTTTTATCACAAATAAAAACAATAGCCTTCTTACCTTTTTTGAAAAAATAAACAACCTAGCTTCACCGTCAGCTAAATAACTCCAACTAAACGCTATTTTGACCAGGGTTGCCACCGAGGTTGCGTTCGTACCATTTTTGGTACGTTTTTGAATTTATGTTGCAGTAATGTTACGCTTTTGAATAATGGATAAAATATACATTTCCTGAGTAATGTATTTTTTCTCGTGAAAAAATTCTGCTGTTTAAATTCAATTACAGTGACTTGAGTATCGACATTCTTTCACATCGTGGATATTTTATCACTCAGTTATTAGTATGAGGAATTACCCATTTCGCTTACTCGCATAGTAAGTTAGGATAACATTCTCTTTCATGAAATTAATCAAAATAAACTTTTTGCACAAAATAAGGTTTTCAAAAAAAAGTAATGAACTCCATTAAACCAAAAATGAACAAAAATAGAAGCTAATAACCCACCATACCTACAACTACTATAAATTCAGTATAGATAAATAATTGAAACCCAGAGCCAACAGAAATTAAAATAATTTAAACTCAAACTGCTTTCTAAAAGCCAGAATATAATTTGTACTTTTCTGAAAAAAATTCAAATTAATTTACTGAAAAAAAAATGTGCATTTTCAGTTTAATATACATATGCTGATATTCTTTCCTTAAAATCTTAATTAATTTTTGATTTCTTAAAGTTATAAAAGTGAAAACATTAAAAAAAAAAAATTTCAGTACAGTACATATTATATTCTTGCATATAGAAAGCATGGGGTGGGAGGGGTTTAGTTTTCCTCCAATCACTTTTGACTATTAAAAAGGGCACTAGCCCTTCGAAGTTTCTATTACGACGCTCTATAAAAACCTTATATTCCCCCAGGACATAACTTACAACCCTTGCCCTGAGGGGGGGGGGGATTATCATCCTCAAAGACATAATATCAAGAACTTTCAACTACGTTGAAAAAATGGCTATCTCAAAATTTTTATTGGATGTTTTTGGGAAAATGCTGGGCGTGAGAGGGGGGTTGCCCTCCAATCAGTTTCGACTAGCCTATTAAAAAGGGCACTAGCCATTTCAATTTCCAACTGAATGAACCTTTCTACGACAACCTTTTCTATAAAAAAAACCTTATATGCCCCTAGGGCATAATTTACAACCTTAGCCCTGAGGGCTTTGGGGGGAGTGTCGTCCTTAAGACCTAATTTCCAGAACTTTCGTCTACGTTAAACAAAATGGCTATCTCAAAATTTTGACTGGATGTGTTTGGGGAAATGGTGAGCGTGAGAGGGGGGCTAGTTGCCCTCTAATCACTTCCGACTATTAAAAAGGGCACTAGCCCTTTCAATTTCCAATCGAATAAGCCCTTTTTGTAGTCTCTACGAAATTGTTTTCTATAAAAGTTTTAAATTCCTCCAGGGCATAGCTTACCAACTTAGCCCTGAGGGGTTTGGGGGTTTCATCCTCAAACTCGTAATTTTCAGAAATTTCAACTACGTTAAAGAAAATAGCTATCTCAAATTTTAACCGAATGTGTTAGAGGAAATGGTGGGCGTGAGGGGGGGGGGGGGGGTTGCTCTCCATTCACTTTCGACTATTAAAAAGGGTACTAGCCCTTTCAATTTCCAGTCAAATTAGCCCTTTTTGAAATTTCTAGGACAAAATTTTCTACAAAACCTTATATTCCCCCAGGGTATAACTTACAACCCTTGCCCTGAGGGCTCGGAGGGGGGGGGGTTGTCATCCTAAAAGACCTAATTTCCAGAACTTTTAACTACGTATCTCAAAATTTTGTTTGTGTAGTGTTTGGAGAAATGGTGGGCGTGAGAGGGGGTTTAGTTGCCTTCCAATTACTTTCGACTAGTAAAAAGGCCGCTAGCCATTTCAATTTCAAGTCGAATGAGCCCTTTTTAAAGTTTTTACGACAACACTTTCTATGAAAACCTTATATGTCCCCAGGGCATAACTTATAACCCTTTCCTTGAGGGATGTGTGGGGGGGGGGTTGTCATTCTCAAAGACCTAGTTTCCAGAACTTTCAACTACGTGATCAAAATCGCTATCTCAAAATTTTGATTGGATGTGTTTGGGGAAAAGATGGGCGTAAGAGGGGGCGTTAGTTGCCCTCCAATCACTTTCGACTATTAAAAAGGGCACTGACCCTTCTTATTTCCAATCGAATAAACCCTTTTTGAAGTTTTTACGACAAAACTTTCTATAAAATCTTATATGGCCCCAGGGCATAACTTACAGCCCTTGTCCTGAGGGCTGTGGGGGAGTTTCCATCACAAAAAATAATTTATTTCCGGAAATCAACTACGCTGAACAAAATGGCTATCTCAAAATTTTGATTGGATGGGTTCGGGAAGATGGTGGGCATGAAAGCGGTGTTAGTTGCCTTCCAATCACTTTCGACTATTAAAAAGGCACGAGCCACTCCAATTTCTAATCGAATGGGCCCTTTTCGAAGTTTCTACGACAACTCCTTCGATACGAAGTGCCCGGGTCTAAAAAAAAAACAAACCAAAAAAAAAAAAACATTGTGCCAAAATCGTTCTTTACTTAGGCAGCGCTATTGCGCTGCCTATGTTTATCATTTACAATGATTTGAGAATACTGAGAAAGCAAACAGACTTTACACTATCTTGTGAGTGACCAACTTCCTTAAGTTGAATTTGAATGTTGTTCAGTCAACAGCAAAGTACATACATATATACGAGCACTATAACACAGTATAAATATATATATACGAATATTTGTATATATTTATACTGGAGTCAACAGTCATACTGAAATTATATGAAGAAGGAGCAAGCTGAAGCCAGGAAGAAAAATTTATAATACAAATAGGTAAATAATAATAGACGCAATGTTGTTTATAATTTATTTATGGGATTATAAGATGATATATGTATTGTTCTTTGGGTAATAAACTCACCCCTCGTCCGAGTGGTTGGACATAATACCAGGTTATAAACAAAACTTGCTCTTTTTATATGGGATTATGAACAGCTGATATTGACAAAATATTTAGAATTATTAAAATGAGCTAATTATCGGTTATAACCAAGGCTATACACAAGCATTGAAGAGAGGGTGAGTTAGTTGAGTCGGAATTTTCGATTTTATGCTAGGCATTTTCCAAGTATCATGATCATGATCATCTTTTTGATATTATAACCCCCCTCCTCCTCTGAGGTCCCTCATATCGATCTTGAGACGCTATAGACAGTTTTGAGACATCCTCCTTTTATAACAAATGAGACAGATTTAGATGTTAATCTGTCTCTAGTAAAATTTTGGAAGTGTGTTGCCAATTTAAAAGATGGAACTGACAACCCTTCCTTACATTTTTTCCTAATTTTATGCTTATATTGATGTGTCTACCCCATTCCAGTGCTGGAGCAGAGTGTCAGTTTTCTGAGTTAAACGATAAAGACCCCACTCTGTAATATACTCAATCCGAAAACTGTTGCTGGTCTCATGCATGTCAGAAGAGCAATTCCTTACCCAAGTTCTAGGGAAATCCCGGACACCCTTGTAAGAAAAGCAAGAAAGTGGAAAAAGTAAACTCCCGAGTTAACCATGCTCCCAAATTGATTTATGTTTGCTTCGCTGTATAACTATCTAATATGTTGTGTCTTAGATCTAGACAGAAAGTAAGTTTTAAATTAAGTCCTAAACGTTTATCTCTTTTGAGTTGTTTAGCTATATTTTGCTAATTAAAAATATAATCTTTACTTGTCTTTTGCTTCTAAGTATCCTAAATTACATGCAAATCAATGGCAACCTTGTCAGAAGCTTGGCAACCTTGTCAACCTTGTCAAAGCTAAGGCAAACCTTGTCAGAACTTGAGCAACTGCACACTATACATAATATACACGTGATTTGTTTCATTCCTCCACATTCTGGAGGGTTTTTTTTAAGGTGAAAGAAGATCAATTTAATGATTTATTTTCATTTTTCTTGCGTAAAAACAAAGTTTCATTAAAAATTGCTTGAGAAAAAAGGGAAAATTGCACCAGAATCAACTCGATTTTTTTCTATTGCATAGTTGTTTATTCTGCAAAAGCACAAAAAGTTCCAATTCATTGATATCTGGAAAGGTGGAGGGATGGTTTTCAAAGTTTTTAATTAAGGTATAAATAAAGGTACCTTTTAAGATTTGGACGGAGGCTTTTTAATAAGATTAATTTCTGTTCGTTTTATATTGACATAGTCTTTTCAGGGAAAAAGAAAAGAATACTTTAAATTTTTTCGTTTCTTTAATACTTTATAGTTTGGCCTGCTATTTGTATGCTGGAGAAAAATTTTCGGCAATTTTTGACAACATACATCTTTTTAAAAATCTGGACACAAATAGTACTGATTAATTTAGCTTCATACCTCCTCTAGTTGACCTGAAATGAAAAAACTTGATACCATTCGCAAAAAAATCTGTTTACTTTGTATGATAGCTTGGATACACTTACGCTATTTTGATTTGGTTAAATTTTAAGAACAGAAGTAGCCCAAAAATTTGAACATAATAGCCTCAGTCATTCTTGGGATACTGCTGAGATGCCTTATTGGGAATTAGCATTATCACAGTGCATTTTGAACTAATCTTAAGGCAACATTCAGTTTTTAAACATAATGGGCAAATGGGTGGGTGGGCGTGGGAAGGTGGAAGGGGAAGGGGGATTAGTTGCCCTCAAATAACTTTCGACTATTAAAAATAGCATCAGCCCTTTCGATTTTTAATTAAATGATCCCTATTTATTGTACCTACGGCAAATAGTTCGATATAAAGTGCCGTGGTCTAAAAAGAAACATCAACAACAAATAATACATTATACCCGCTTCTATTTTTACTATAAAAATAATAAAGCCTTCCAATCACTTTCAACTATTAAAAAGGGCACTAGGCCTTTCGATATCCAATCGAATGATACGTTTTGGAAACGACAACGCTTTTTATAAACACCTTATATGCCCCAGGTATAAATTACAACCCTTACCCTAAGGTCTGTTAGGGTGGTTGCCATCCTCTAAGACCGAAATTTCAGAACTTTCAACCACGTTAAACAAAATGGCCATCTCAAAATTTTGATTGGATATGTTTGGGGAAACGGTGTGTGTGAGAGGGGTGGTAGTCGCTCTCCAATCACTTTCAACTATTAAAAATGGCCCCAGCCCTTTCAATTTCCAATCAAATGAGCCCTTTTGAAGTTTCTACGAAAACACTTTCAATACAAATCTTATATGCCCCCAGAGCATAACTTACAACCTTGCCCTGAGTACTGGGGGGGGGGATGTCAGTCTCAAAGACCAAATCTCTAGAACTTTCTACTACGTTCAACAAAATGGCTATCTGAAAGTTTTGATTGAATGTGTCCGGAGGACTGGTGGGCGTCAGAGGGGGGTTAGTTACTCTCCATTCACTTTCGACTATTAAATAGGGCAATTTCAATTTCCAATCAAATGAGCCCTGTTTTAAATTTGTATAACAACTTTCTATATAAACTTTATATGCCCCCAGGGGCATTTATATGCTACTAGCCCTTTAAATTTCCAATTGAATGAGTCCTTTTGAAGTTTCTACGCTTTCAATAAAAACCTTATATGCCCCCAGGGCATAACTTACAACCCTTGCCCTGAGGGCAGTGGGGGGGGGGGGGGGTTGTCAACACTTTCTATAAAAACCTTATATGTCCAAAGGGCACAACTTACACCCCTGGCCCTGAAGGCTGTGAGGGGGGTTATCATCCTTAAAGACCTAATTTCCAGATTTTTCAACTACGTTGAACGAAATGGACGTCTCAAAATTTTGATTGGATGCGTTTAGGGAAATGATGGGTGTGAGAGGGGCGTTAGTCGCTCTCCAATCACTTTCAACTATTAAAAAAGACACTAGCCCTTTCAATTTCCAATTGAATAAGCCCTTTTGAAGTTTCTATGACAAAAGCTTTCAATCAAAAATGTATAATTCCCCAGGGCATAACTTAAAAACCTTGGGCTGTATGGGGAGAGGTTGTCATCCTTAAATACCTAGTTCTCAAAACTTTGAACTACGTTGAATAAAATGACTATCTAAAAATTTTGATTGGATGTGTTTTGAGAAAATATGGCGTGAGAGGGGGTTAGTTGCCCTCAAATCACTTGCAACTATTAAAAGGGTACTAGCCCTTTAAATTTCAAATCGCTTGAGCCCTTTCCAAGTTTCTACGACAAATATTTCAATAAAAACTTTATATGCCCCCAGGGAATAACTTACAAGCCTTGCACCGAGGGTTCTGAGGGGATTATCATCCTAAAAGACCTAATTTCAAGAACTTTCAACTACGTTGAACAAAATCAATATCTCAAAATTTTGATTGGATGTGTTTGGAAAAATGGTGGGGGTGAGAGGGACATTAGTCGCTCCAATCACTTTCGACTATTAAAAAAGGCACTAGTCCTTTCAATTTCCAATTGAATGAGCCCTTTTGAAGCTTCTACGCTTTCAATAAAAACCTTTATATGCCCCCAGGGCGTAAGTTACAACCCTTGCCCTGAGGGCTGTGGGGGGAGGGTTGTTACCTTTAAAGACCTAATTTCCAAACATTTCAACTACGTTAAATAAAATGGCTATCTGAAATATTGATTGGATGTGTTTGAAGAGAAGATGGGCGTGAGAGGGGGGTTAGCTGCCCTCAAATCACTTTCGACTATTAAAAAGGGCACTAGCCCTTTGAATTTCCAATCGAATGAGCCCTTTTTCAAGTTTCTACGACAAAATTTTCAATAGAAACCTTATATGCCCCCAGGGTATAACTTAAAACCCTTGCAATGAAGATTGTGGGGGGAGTGTCCTGCTCAAAGGTATAATTTCATGAGCTTTGAACTACGTGGAACAAAATGGCTATCTCACAATCTTTATTGGATGTGTTTGGGGAAATGGTGGGCGTGAGGCGACTAGGGCACTAGCCAATTGAATGAGACCTTTTGAAGTGTTTCTATGACAACGCTTTCAATAAAACTTCATATGCCCCCAGGGCATAAATTACAACCCTTGCCCTGACGGCTCTCTGAGGGCTATCATCCTAAAATATCTAATTTTAAGAACTTTCAACTGCATTGGCACTAGCCATTTCAATTTCCAATCAAATGAGCCCTTTTGAAGTTTCTACGACAACTCGTTACATAAAAACCTTATATGCCCCCTGGGCATAATTTACAACCCTTGCCCTGAGGGCTGTGGGAGGGGGGGGGGTTGTCATCCTCAAAGACCTAATTTCCAGAACTTAAAATTACGTTGAATAAAATGGCTATCTCAAGGTTTTGATTAGATGTGTTTGGGTAAAATGTGGGCGGGAGAGGCGGGTTAGTTGCCCTCTAATCCTTCCAATCCTACCTTCCAATCATTTCCGACTATAAAAAGGGCACAAGCCACTCCAATTTCCAATTGAATGAGCCCTTTTCGAAGTTTCTACGACAACTTCTTCGATACGAAGTCCCCTGCTCTAAAAGAAAAAATTAATAAATAATACATTGTGCCAACATCGGTCATATATGCCCGAAATGCATAACTTAAAACCCTTGCCCTGAGGGTTGTGGGGAAGTGTCTTACTCATTACTTAGTCCCCGTTTCCTTTCTTATTCTTGAGTGTCCCCGTTCTTTACTTAGGCAGCGCAATCGCGCTGCCTATGATTTATGCAACAACTTTCTATATAAACCTTATATGCACCCAGGGCATAACTTACAACCCTTGCACTGAGGGCTCTGAGGAGGGTTATCATCCTAAAAGACCTAATTTCCAGAACGTTCAACTACGTTGAACAAAATGGATATCTCGAAATTTTGATTGGATGTGTTTTGGAAAATGGTGGACGTGAGAGGGGCGTTAGTCACTATCCAATTACTTTCAACTATTAAAAAGGGCACTAGCCCATTCAATCTCCAATTGAATGAGCCCTTTTGAAGTTTCTACGACAACGCTGTCAATAAAAACTTTATATGCCCCTAGGGCATAACTTACAACCCTTGCACTGTGGGCTCTGAGGGGGTTATTATTCTCAGAGAACCAAATTTACAGAACTCTCAACTACGTTGAACAAAACAGATATCTCAAAATTTAGATTGGATGTGTTTGGGAAGATGGTGGGCGTGAGAGGGGCGTTAGTCGCTATCCAGTCATTTTCAAATATTAAAAAAAGCACTTCAATTTCCAATTGAATGAGCCCTTTTGAAGTTTCTACGACAAAAGCTTTCAATAAAAAATGTATATACCCCCAGGGCATAACTTAAAACCCTTGGGCTGTGGGGGACGGGGTTGTCATCCTTAAAGACCCAATTCTCAAAACTTTCAACTACGTTGAATAAAATGGCTATCTAAAAATTTTGATTGGATGTGTTTGGAGAAAATATGGCGTGAGAGGGGGGTTAGTTGCCCTCAAATCACTTGCGACTATTGAAAAGGGTACTGGCCCTTTAAATTTCAAATCAAATGAACCCTTTTCATGTTTCTACGACAAAGATTTCAATAAAAACCTTATATGCCCCCAGGGCATAACTTATAATCCTTGCCCTGAGGGTTTTGGGGGAGTGTCCTCCTCGAAAATATATTTTCTATCTGGAAGTCAACTACGCTGAACAAAGTGCCTATCTAAAAAGTTTTATTGGATGTGTTTGGGGGAATGATGGAAGTGGGGGGGGGGGGCTAGGGGCCCTCCAATCACTTTCGACTATTAAAAAGGGCACTAAGTCTTTGAATTTCCAATCGAATGAGCTTTTTTGAAGTTTCTACGACAACACCTTCTTTAAAAACCTTATATGCCCCAAGGGCATAACTTAAAGCCCTTGTCCTTAGGGGTCTGGGGGGTGTCCTCGTCAAAAACATATTTTTTATGTGGAAATCAACTACGCTGAAAAAAATGGCTATCTCAAAATTTTGATTGAATGTGTTTGGGGGAATGAGGGGCGTGGGGGGGACAGCTGCCCTCCAATCACTTTTGACTATTAAAACGGGCACTAGCCCTTTGAATTTCCAATCGAATGAGCCTTTTTGAAGTTTCTACCACAGTGTCTTCTATAAGAACCCTATATGCCCCCAGGGCATAACTTAAAACCCTTGCCCTGAGGGTTTTGGGGGAGTGTCCTCCTCAAAAACATATTTTCTATCTGGAAGCAACTACGCTGAACAAAATGGCTATCTCATAATTTTGATTAGATGTGTATGGGGGAATGATGGGCGTGGGGGGAGCTAGTTGCCCTCTAATCACTGTCGACTACTAAAAAGGGCAATAGCCCTTTGAATTTTCAATAGAATGAGCCTGTTTTGAAGTTGCTGCGACAACGCCTTCTATAAAAACCTTAGATGCCCCCAGGGCATAACTTAAAACCCTTGCCCTGAGGGTTGTGAGGGAGTGTCCTCCTCAAAAACATATTTTCTATGTGGAAATCAACTACGCTGAACAAAATGGCTATCTCATTTTGATGTGAATTTTGATTGGATGTGTTTGGGGGAATGATGGGCGTGGGGGAAGGGGGGCTAGTTGCCCTCCAATCACTTTCGACTATTGAAAAAGGCACTAGAACTCTCAATTTCGAATCGAATGAGCCCCTTTTGAAGTTTTTACTACGACCCCCTCCATATGAAGTGCCCTGCTCTTAAGGAAAAAAAAATATTACATTGTGCCAACATCGTTCTTATATACCCTCAGGGCATAACTTAAAATCCTTGCCCCGAGAGTTGTGGGGGAGTGTCATCCTCAAAAACATATTTTCTATGTGGAAATCCACTGCGCTGAACGAAATGGCTATCTCAAAATTTTGATTGGATGTGTTTAGGGGAATGATTGTCTTGGGAAGGGGGGCTAGTTGCCCTCCAATCACCACTCCAATTTCCAATCGAATGAGCCCTTTTCGAAGTTCGATACGAAGATACGAAGATACTCCTTCGATACGAAGTGCCCGGGTATGGAGGAAAAAAAATAATACATTGTGGCAACATCGTTCTTTACTAAGGCAGCGCTGGTGCGCTGCCTATTATTATGTTTACAGTTATTTCAATATTGAAAGACCTTTGTGTAGTATGAATTGAACTAATACCTTAATTCTTTACATAAACTAAATTCTGTTCAGAATTTTTCAGAGTTTTTTTTTTTTTGGGGGGGGGGGGGTTAAAACAAGGGCAAATTTTTAGGCAAATAAAAGGTTTAAACCTTTGCAAGGGGAATTCTCCTCCCCTCTCATGTATAGAACTGCAGGTAACAGATTAGAACAAATATATGTTATATGTTTTTGTTAATCAATCTTAACTAACGTTCATGGAGATGTATCGATATTGACTCTAACCCAAAACTTTCATTAGCCTAGGGGATTTATAAGGTCTTAATATAACCCAGATTACTCTTTTTGTTGGTTACATAACTTAGATTATTGCTATCTGTGTCATGCCTACTTAATAGCTTATATAAGTTCGAATAACAATTCTGCTCCGTTCAATTTCAATAAGGATTCTATCCCCGGGAAAGGAATGCATATATTAATAGGAGAATTTGTAATTACTTGTGGTATGTAGCGAATATTGCATCCCTTGCCTCCTGTTTGAACTGCTAGGATTTTACTTTCGGAGGTATTATTGACTTCTAAAAAGGAAGTGTCTCTTTCTGTTTTGGAAATCACGTGTAAGACATTGAACTTGACGAATCTGACTTTCGAGTGCCTTGACTTTCTTTTAACCAGCTGTCTTATTAAGTATGTTCTAGTTCCATCAAGGACATCGTAGTACTAAGTAGGTAACCTAATTTGTAAGTGGATTGATGAGAAAGGGATATCTGAAGGTATAGGTAATATTTTATATTATTTGCTTGTTTGTGTTTCGTTTTTTATCTTCTCAAAAACGGGAGTTATCGAAGAATAAATACTAGACTATGCAAACATTGAAATCTGAGCTTAAAAAAATTCATTTTTAAAACCAGTTAAATAGGTCAAAATTAGTTCAAAATAGACAAAAAATAGTTTAGTATTTTAAATAGTTAAATTTTTTGTTCAAACGGCATAGTTAAGGTTAGTTAATAGCTACATTTAGTAGTTGAAATAGATGCTTCAAATTAATACACAGCAAACAAATTGGCGCTTTACTAAAATTCAATTTTATTACAAATATTTTCTTTCGTACTTAATATTGAAAATAAACATTAAAATTATAGTAAAATTTTGAACTGATGAAGCTTTCAGCAATTAATATCATTATACATCAATTATTCAATTTAATTAGTTAAAAAAAAATTCCACAAAATAAGGTCAGAACAAAATTTGTACTTTACTGAAAAAAATATAAATGTTTTTACTTTCAAAACTTTAATAAATCAAATAATATTAACATTTTGATTACTAAATATCAGTATATGTAAATTAAACTGAGAGTGCACATTCATTTGTATTCAGTAAAGTGCAAATTTTGTTCTGGCCTTGGGAAAGCATAAAGGGTTTTGCGCCCAACTTATGTTAATTTCTGCTTGTTTTGAGTTTGACTCGGTTAATTATTGTAATTTCTGTTTGTTTTGGGTTTAATTTATTTATCGATGGTGATTTGTGGTAGTTTCACACTTGGTAGATTATTTGATTATATTTTTGCTCATTTTTTGTTTAATGGAGTTCTTTACTTTTCTTTGAAAAACTTATTTTGTGGAAAAAGTTCTTTAAATTAATTTCTGTTCGCTTGATGTTGACATAGTCTTTTCAGAGAAAAAAAGAATAATACTTTGAATCTTTTCGTTTTTTAAGACTTCATAGTTTGGCCTGCTATTTCTATGCTGGAGAAGACTGTTCGGCAATTTTAAATAACATACATCCTTTTAAAAATATTGAAAAAAAAAGTAATGTGTGATTTAGTTTCATATCTCCTCTAGTTCACCTGAGATGGAAAACTTGATACCATTCGCAAAAAAATCTGTTTACTTAATTTGATAGCTTGGATACACTTAAGCTATTTTGATTGGGTTAAATTTTAAAAGCAAAAGTAGCCGCGAAAGTTTGAACATAATACCCTCAGTCGTTCTTGGGATACTGCTGAGATGCCTTATTGAGAATTAACATTAACACACTGCATTTTGATTTAATCTTAAGGAAACATTTAGTCTTTAAACATAATGGGCAAATGGGAGGGTGGGAGTGAGATGGGGATTAGTTGCCTTCCAATTACTTTTGACTATTAAAAAGGGCATCAGATATTTCTATTTTCAATCGAATGAGCCCTTTTCGAAGTTCCCACGACAACTCCTTCGATACGAAGTGCCCTGGTCTAAGCAACAACAACAACGAAAAATAATACATTATACCCACATCGATCTTTACTATAAAAATATCAAGCCTTCCAATCACTTTCGACTATTAAAAAGGCCTTTCGATTTCCAATTGAATGAGCCCTTTTTGAAACGACAACACTTTCTATAATCACCTTATATGCCCCCAAGGCATAAATTACAACCCTTACCCTAAGGTCTGTTAGGGTGGTTGTCAGCCTCTAAGAACTAATTTCCAAAACTTTCAAATACGTTAAACAAAATGGCTATCTCATTATTTCAAGAACTTTCAACTACGTTGAACAAAATGGATATCTCAAAATTTGGATTGGATGTGTTGGAGAAAATGGTGGGCGTGAGAGGGTCATTAGTCGCTCTCCAATCCCTTTCAACTATTGAAAAAGGCTCTAGTCCTTTCAATTTCCAGTTGAATGAGCCGTTTCGAAGTTTCTACACATTCAATAAAAACCTCATATGCCCCCAGGGCAAAACTTACAACCCTTGCCTTGAGAGCTGTGGGGGAGGGAGGGGTTGTCATCCTTAAAGACCTGATATTCAAAACTTTCAACAACGTTGAATAAAATGGCTATTTAAAATATTGATTGGATGTGTTTTGGGAAAATATGGGCGTTAGAGGGGGGTTAGCTGCCCTCAAATCACTTTAAAATATTAACAGGGCACTAGCCCTTTGAATTTCCAGTCGAATGAGCCCTTTTTCAAATTTCTAAGACAAAGATTTCAATAAAAACCTTATATGCCCCCAGGGCATAACTTATAACCCTTGCCCTGAAGACTTTGGGGGGAGTGTCCAGCTCAAAAGTATAATTTCCTGAACTTTGAACTGCGTGGAAAAAAATGGCTATCTCAAAATCTGTATTGGATGTGTTTGGGGAAATAGTGGGCGCGGAAGGGGTTTTAGTTGCTTTCCGATCACTATCGACTATTAAAAAGGGCACTAGCCATTTCAATTTCCAATCGAATGAGCACTTTTGGAAGTTTCTACGACAACGCGTTCCATAAAAACCTTATATGGCCCCTGGGCATAATTTACAACCCTTGCCTTGAGGGCTGTGGGGGGTGTCATCCTCGAAGACCTAATTTCCAGAGCTGAAAACTACGTTGAATAAAATGGCTAACTGAAAACTACATTAAACAAAATGGCTATCTCATAATTTCAAGAACTTTCAACTGCGTTGAACAAAATGGATATCTCAAAATTTTGATTGAATGTTTTGAGGAAAATGGTGGGCGTGAGGGGGGCATTAGTCACTATCCAATCACTTTCAACTATTAAAAACGGCACTAGCCCTTTCAATTTCTAATTGAATGAGCCCTTTTGAAGTTTTTACGCTTTCAATAGAAACCTTATATGCCCCCAGGGCATAACTTACAACCCTTTCCCTGAGGGCTGTGGGGGGAGGGGTTGTCATCTCTAAAGACCTAATTTCCAAAACCTTAAACTACGTTGAATAGAATGGCTATTTAAAATATTGATGGGATGTGTTTTGGTAAAAGATGGGCGTGAGAGAGGGGTTAGTTGCCCTCAGCTCACTTTCGACTATTAAAAACGGCACTAGCCCTTTGAATTACCAGTCGAATGAACCCTTTTTCAAGTTACTACAAGAGGAATTCGAATAAAGACCTTATATGCCCCCAGGGCCTAGCCTATCAACTTTGCCCTGACGCTTCTGGGGTGAGTTTCCTGCTCAAAAGCATAATTTCCTGAAATTTGAACTGCTTCGGACAAATTAGCTGTCTCAAAATCTGTATTGGATGTGATTGGAGAAATGGTGGGCGTGGAAGGGGTTTTAGTTGCTTTCCGATCACTTTCGACTATTAGAAAGGGCACTAGCCATTTCAATCTCCAGTTGAATGAGCACTTTTGGAAGTTTCTACGACAACGCGTTCTATAGAACCTTATATGGCCCCTGGGCATAATTTACAACCCTTGCCTTGAAGGCTGGGGGGGGGGGGTGTAATCCTCGAAGACCTAATTTCCAAAGCTTAAAACTACGTTGAATAAAATGGCTATCTCAAAGTTTTGATTAGATGTGTTTGGGGAAAAGGTGGGCGTGAGAGGTGGGTTAGTTGCTCTCTAATAACTTTCGACTATTAAAAAGGGCACTAGCCCATTGAATTTTCAATCAAATGAGCCTTTTTTGAAGTTTCTACGACAACGCCTTCTATATTTTCAATCGAATGAGCCTTTTTCGAAGTTCTCACGACTACTCCTTCGATACGATATGCCCTGGTCTAAACAACAACAACAACGAAAAATGTCAAGCCTTCCAATCACTTTCAACTATTAAAAAGGGCCCTAGGACTTTCGATTTCTAATCGAATGAGCTCTTTTTCAAACAACAACGCTTTCTATAAACACCTTATATGCCCCCATGGCATAAATTAAAGCCTTTGCCCTAAGGGCTGTTAGGGTGGTTGTCATCCTCTAAGACCAAATTTCCAGGGCTTTCAACTACGTTAAACAAAATGGCTATCTCAAAATTTTGATTGGATGTGTTTGGGGAAATGGTGGGCGTGAGAGGGGCTGTAGTCGATCTCCAATCACTTTCAACTATTAAATGACCTAATGGCCCGTTCAATTTCCAATCAAATGAGCCCTTTTGAACTTTCTATGACAAAACTTTCAATAAAAATCTTATATGCCCCCAGGGCATAAATTACAACCTTTACCCTAAGTGCTGGGGGGGTGTCATTTTCAAGGACCTAATTTCCAGAACTTTTTACTACGTTGAACAAAATTGCTATAAGAAAATTTCGATTGGATGTGCTTGGAGGAAAGGTGGGCTTGGGAGAGGGAGGTTAGTTACCCTCCCATACTTTCGACTATTACAAAGGGCACTAGCCCTCTCAATTTCCGATTGAATGAGCCCTTTTTGAAGCTTTACGATAGTTCTATCTATAAAAACCTTATATGCTTCCAGGGCAGAACTTAAAACCTTTGCCCTTGGAGCTCTGGGGGGTTTGTCATCCTTAAATACATAATTTCCAGAACTTTCAACAACGTTAAACAAAATGGCTATCTCTACACTTCGATTGAATATTTTTTGGGAAATGGTGGGCGTAAGAGGGGGTTGATTACTCTCCACTCACTTTCGACTATTAAAAAGGGCAATTTCAATTTCCAATCAAAGGAGCCCTTTTAGAAATTTCTACAACAACTTTCTATATAAACCTTATATGCCCCCAGGGCATAACTTACAACCCTTGCACTGATTGCTCTGAGGGGGTTATCATCCTGAAATATCTAGTTTCGAGAAGTTTCAACTACGTTGAACAAAATGGATGTCTTAAAATTTTGATTGGATGTGTTTGGGAAAATAATGGGCGTGAGAGGGGCGTTAGTTACTCTTCAATCACTTTCAACTATTAAAAAAGACACTAGCCTTTTAAAGTTCCCGTTGAATGAGCCCTTTTGAAGTTTCTACGCTTTCAATAAAAACCTTATATGCCCCCAGGGCATAAATTACAACCCTTTCCCTGAGGGCTGCGGGGGGAGGGGTTGTCATCCTTTGACAACCCCTCCTGTGACAACGCATTCTAAAAAAAACCTTATATGGCCCCTGGGCATAATTTAAAACCCTTGCCCTGAGGGCTTGGGGGGGGGTTGTTATCCTCGAAGACCTAATTTACAGAACTTAAAACTGCGCTGAATAAAATGGCTATATCAAAGTTTTGATTAGATGTATTTTTGGGGAAAAGGTGGGCGTGAGAGGCGGGTTAGTTGCCCTTTATTCACTTTCGACTATTAAAAAGGGCACTAGTCCTTTAAATTTCCAATCGAATGAGTCTTTTGAAGTTTCTACGACAACGCCTTCTATAAAAACCTTATATTCCCCCAGGGTATATTCCCCCAGGGCATAATTGAATGAGCCCTTTTGAAGTTTTTACGCTTTCAATAGAAACCTTATATGCCCCCAAGGCATAACTTACAACCCTTGCCCTAAGGGATGTGGGGGACTGTCCTCCTCAAAAACATAATTTCTATCTGGAAATCAACTACGCTGAACAAAATGGCTATCTCAAATTTTTGATTGGATGTTTTTCGCGACATGGTTGGCTTGAAAAGGGTGTTAGTCGCCTTCCAAACACTTTCGACTGTCAAAAAAGGCTCAAACCAATTGAGTTTCTAATTGAATGAACTATTTTTGAAGTTTTTATGACAACTTCTTCGATAGGAAATGCCCTGCTCTAAAGGAAAAAAATTAATAAATAATACATTGTGCCAACATCGTTCTTATATGTCCCCAGGGCACAACTTAAAACCCTTGCCCTGAGGGTTGTGGGGGAGTTTCCTCCTCAAAAACATATTTTCTATCTGGAAATAAACTACGCTGATTAAAATGGCTATCCAAAAATTTTGATTGGATGTATTTGGGGGAATGACGGGCGTGCGGGGGGGGGGGGGCAGGGGCCCTTCAGCCTCTTTTGGCTATTAAAGAGAGCGCTGATAACACCAATCTCCAGTCGATTTAGGTCTTTTTAGCGTTTATGAAGAAACTAGTTTTATCCGAAATATCCTAGTATGGAAAAAAATAATAAATCGTGTCTTCACCGTTCATTACTTAGGCAGTGCGATTGCGCGGCCTATGATTTTTACAACAACTTTCTATATAAACCTTATATGCCCCCAGGGCATAACTTACAACCCTTGCACTGAGGGCTTGGATGGGGTTATCATCCGAAAAGACCTAATTTCCAGAACTTTCAACTACGTTGAACAAAATGGATATCTCGAAATTTTGATTGGATGTGTTTGGGAAAATGGTGGGCGTGAGAGGGACACTTTCAACTATTAAAAAAGGCACTAGCCCTTTTACTTTCCAATTGAATGAGCCCTTTTGAAGTTTCTACGATAACGCTTTCAATAAAAACTTTAGATACCCCCAGGGCATAACTTACAACCCTTGCCCTGAGGAATGTGGGGGGGGGGGTTGTCATCCTTAAAGACCTAATTTCAAAAACTTTCAATTACGTTGAATAAAATGGCTATCTAAAAATTTTGATTGGAAGTGTTTGGGAAAAGGTGGGCCCTCAAATCACTTTCGACTATTAAAAAGGGTACTAGCCCTTTGAATTTCGAATCGAATGGACCCTTTTTCAAGTTTCTACGACAAAGATTTCAATAACTACCTTATATGCCCGCAGGGTATGACTTATAACCCATGTCCTGAAGACTGTGGGGGAGTGTCCTGTTCAAAGGTATAATTTCCTGAACTTCGAACTGCGTGGAACAAAATGGTTATTTCAAAATCTTTATTGGATGTGTTTGGGGAAATAGTGGGCGTGGAAGGGGTGTTAGTTGCTTTCCAATCACTTTCGACTATTAAAAAGGGCTCTAGCCATTTCAATTTCCAATCGAATGAGCCATTTTGGAAGTTTCTACGACAACGCATTCTATAAAAATCTTATATGGCCCCTGGGCATAATTTAAAACACTTGCCCTGAGGGCTGTGGGGGTGGAGGTATTATCATCCTTGAATACCTAATTTCCAATACTGTCAACTACGTTGAATTAAATGGCTATCTACAAATTTTGGTTGGGTGTGTTTTGGGAAAAGGTGGGCGTGAAAGGGGGTTAGTTGCCCACAAATCACTTTTGACTATTAAAAAGGGTACTATTCCTTTGATTTCCCAATAGATTGAGCCCCTCTTCAACTTTCTAAGACAAAGCTATGAATAAAAACTGTATACGCCCCCAGGTCACAACTTATAATCGTAGCTTGGAAGATTCCCAGAGGAGTGTCCTGCTCAAAGATATAATTTCCCGAACTTTGAACGTCGTGGAACAAATTGGCCATCTCAAAATTTTTATTGGATGTGTTTGGGGAAATGGTTGGCGTGGCAGGGGTGTTAGTTGCCTTCCAATCACTTTTGACTATTAAAAAGGGCACTAGCAATTTCCAATCGAATGACCCCTTTTGAAGTTTCTACGAAAACGCTTTCTAAGACAACCTTATATGCCCCCAGGGCATACCTTACAACCCTTGCCCCGAAGGTTGTGGGGGAGTTCATCCTCAAAAACATATTTTCTATCTGGAAATCAACTACGCTGAACAAAATGGCTATCCTAAAATTTTGATTGGATGTGTTTGGGGGAATGATGGGCGTGGGGGGGGGCTAGTTGCCCTCCAATCACTTTCGACTATTAAAAAGGGCACTAGCCCTTTCAATTTCCATTCGAAGGAGCCTTTTTTGAAGTCTACGGCAACACTTTCCATAAAAACCTTATATGCCCCCAGGGCATAACTTACAACCCTTGCCCGAAGGCTGTGGGGGAGTGTCCTCCTCAAAAACATAATTTCTATGTTGAAATCAACTACGCTGAACAAAATGGCTATCTCAAAATTTTGATTTCATGTGTTTCGGGAAATGGTGGGCGTGGAAGGGGTGTTAGTTGCCTTATAATCCATTTCGACTATTAAAAAGGGCACAAGCTACTCGAATTTCCAATTGAACGAGCCCTTTTTGAAGTTTCCACGACAGCTTCTTCGATACGAAGTGCCCTGCTCTAAAGGAAAAAAAAAATAATACATTGTGCCAACATCGTTCTTATATGCCCTCAGGGCATAACTTGGGCATAACAGGGCATAACCCTTGCCCTGAGGGTTGTGGGGGAGTGTCCTCTTCAAAAAAATATTTTCTATATAGAAATCAACTACGCTGAACAATATGGCTATCTCAAAATTTTGATTGGATATTGTTGCGGAAATGGTGGACGTGAGGGGGGATAGTTGCCCTCCAATCCCTTTCGACTATTAAAAAGAGTACTGTCCATTCCAATTTCCAATCGAATGATTCCTTTTCCAAGTTTCTACGACAACTCCTTCGATACGAAGTGCCCGGGTATGGAGAAAAAAAAAAGTAAATAATACATTGTGCTAACATCGTTCTTTACTTTGGCAGCGCTATTTCGCTGCCTATGATTTATTACTTCTTTCTAAATTTGTTCAAGACGAATATAGTTTCACTACAAACAAGAGTTTGGAGACTGCCCCCTTCCTTAACTGTAAAAACCAAAAGCCTACTGCGTCATAGGCGCTTCACTGAAAAAGAATTATATTACAAATATTTTCTTTTCCAGTTCTTACAGCATTAAAAATGAAAAAAAATTCATAATGAAATAAGTTCTTGAACTGATGGATCTTTCAATAATCAACATCATTTTATATCAAATATTCAAACTGTGTTTGTTTATTCTTTACAAGAATGTTCAAGACACATATAGTTTTCAGTAAAGCGCCAATGACGCAATTGGTTTTAGATTTTTACAGTGAGAGAAGGAGGCGACACCCAAACTCTTGTTTGTAGTGATTTTTGTTCGTTTCAAGTTTGATTGGCATATTCAATTTAAGTTTCACTCGTTTTAAGACTTATTAATTCATTTACGTTAATATCTATTGTATGTTTGTTTGCATTGATTGTTTATTAAATTTCTGTTTGTTTTAAGTTTGATTTATTCTTCAATAGCAAAATATATTTTTTTCGTTTTAAGCTTGATTTTCATATTCAACCTAAGCATTACTCGCTTTAAGATCTATTTATTCATTTATAGTCCAGTAAATCTATGAAACTCTGGGACAAAATTGGAATGAAAAATATTTTGACACCGTCTTGTAGAGAAATAAATTCTGTACAACATATCAAAAGTCCCCAAAAATTCCCTTGGTGGAATAGGGTAAAAAACAGGGGGAAAGGGGGAAAACTGGAAAAATTCAGGGGCAGAATTATTTTGCGCTCGAATTTCACGTCTGCTCTTTTTCTGCACGGAGAAATAGAAAAAAGAAAGTTATCGCTGGACTTGGTTCGATTTTCCCCTTTAGTGAGGGAGGGGGAGGGGGAAAACAGTATCCTCGAGAGTTGCGCGATATGGATAGCCTAAATGTTGCCCCAAGGTTTTTTTACTCGATGATTTCAAAAAACATGGTATTAGATTCGTATCTTGCTTTTCTGCAGTGTTTTCACCGTAGGGGAGACAATGCATCGGGCCTTTGGATTGCGTGGGCAGATTTACTTCGACTATATAATAGAAACATAAGACAAAATTAAATGTAAAAAATGAAACAAATCAGATAGCTTCGGTAATCACAGCAAAAGATAATTACGGTTTTTATTGAACTAAAAAGAGTAAGATCAGGGATTTGTACTAAACATCGTCTTCTTCATCGTTATCAACAAAACATCTTTATTGGAACACGCAATCCCTTGGCAGTCTTTGCAAGCAAGTGTACAAGGCTATCCATTTTTTTGCAACTACAGCGTGAACTGTCACAGTAGGAACGCTTGCATTTGGAAGAAATCACATTTAGTAGATGTGGCGGAGTAGGTCCGATGTCTGTCATGATTGGAATGAGGCGTCCCTCACTTAATCTTCAGCCCAAGTCTATCAGGTTAAGTTCTGATGCAGTATTACGCCATTCCATTACCTGATAGAAGACTGTATAAGAATGAAGTTTCACAGCCGATGGAGTTGGTGGAAGTGTCTCTGGGTTCACAAAAGTTAATATCTTTGAGCTGTTCAGTTTTTCAAGAAAAACCCTGTACCTAGCTTTGTAGAGACCCTCCCCTTTCTTAGCCTTGTAGAAACAGCAAAATATTTTCACCGTCTTGGTGGACTTCTTCCTTCGTAGAGCGCGAATTAAAGAATAATTCACAGTTATTCCTAAATTCTTCGTGGCTTTTCAGGAATGGCAGGACAACCTGCTTTCCTATCCCAATTAAACGAGACGTCGTGTCGCAACCAAGAAAAGCGTGTCCAACAAGAATAGAGTGACAAACCTGCCCCAGTGATCTTTTGATAAAGTTGATGTGCCAGTATTTAGTTGACAGCACTCTTGACTTGATACTGGTTTCTAAGTATAGTCCCCTGGCTTCCGGAGGCAGGTGATGGAAGAGATGGATCAATAAATCAGTTTCATTCCCGATTACTGCGGTTACCCTTACCTTGGCAGCATTAACACCTGTAAATGCAATCAGAACGCCTGAATCTCTCTCTGCATGAAGGAAAGTGAGGCCGGCTTGCGACAACCTTCTTACCAGTAGATCGAATAATGTTCTGCTTATTGTTGGGATTCCGCAAGAAGTCCTCCTTCTTCCTTTGTAGCTTCACACTCAGTGTAAATCGACGGTCGGACACTGAATACCTTTCATTCGTGTAACCTAGGTGACATCTTTGGTAGACGGACCTGAAGTGTAACCATCAAAGACGATGGAAGCATTTGAATACGTTTGTTTCACGAATGAAACGTAACTGTTGCAAATTGTTCGAATGTGTTTCCTGTTTTCCATGGAATATGCTGGAGCAGCCCTCCGCCATCGAGCACGTATTTTTCCAGCTCTTTTGATAGGACGTTAACAGGTTCTGCCTTTGCTAATTTCCAAATAGCTTTCACTAGCTCCGCTTTATCTGGCTATGGCGGCAGGCTTGAATATTTGAAAAGGGCAGTAGGGTAGCTTGAGAGTTTGAATCTGAGAGTTTCTTCCATATCCCCTCCGGCTGTAGTTGCCGCTGCTGCAGGACGGAGGAACAGAAGACTTGTGTAAATTTTTATGTCTTCATCGTCAGCTTCGGAAATGTTGCCTTAATAGGCCATCGTAATCACTTTGCTTTTGCGCTTGAAGATGTAGCTATCGGCATTGGCGTCATCCATTGACTTCAGAATTTCTTTTCCTATCGCCTTTGCTGCATCAGTGTTGACATCCCTTGCTGCTGTCATACCATTCGATATATTGCGCAATTTAGTGCAGTTGTCGCATGGACAGGACTGCTCAAAAAAAGCTACTAAAGCCTTTATGTCCTTTCTATCCAAGTTGGTTTTTCGGAAACGTGCTGGTCAGCTGACACATACTCAACGCCGATGAGAGACTGCATAAGCTTCCTAATTTCAGCTCACACTGGCATTTATATTGTCCAGATCAACCTTTGCGTCTCACTCATTCCATTTCCCCTCGTGAGTCCCAGGATTTTTTTCAGTGACCTCATCAGTACTTGCTCAATTACTAAGTCGAAAGAGAGCCCAGCCCAAAATCTATCGCTTCTTCGAACGACAAACATCCCATCCGCGATGTCTTTATACACCTTCTGGTTACTTTCTTTCAGCTCTTCCATTTGCTGAATAAATGTTCTCACTGACTTCGTATACAGGTTGTGGCCTGCAGCTGCAAAGTAAGAGAGCATCTCAGAGAGTGCTGAAGATACAGCACCCAGTTTTCAGTCTGTTCTGCCCTGATGGCCTTCTTAAGCACTCCGAACTTTTCTGAATACTGAAGCCATATTTTGCAGTCCTGTTGTTCTGCAGCGTGTCTTGAAACTCCAATATTCGTGTTAGGATTCGACGCAATACACCTGCATTGGATACGTCTTCAATGGTTACTTCCTCATTCATTAGAAGCATACATATTGCCGTAGCTTCTGCAAAGTCTTGATGACTCGCACGTATGTCATCTGTGCAGTCAAAATCATACGATTTGCAAATGAGAATAATATGCAATGCTGAATCTATAAGCTCGTGCGCTCTCATGGCTCTTGAAACAGCCTTACCACTAAGGATATGCTTAATGGTGTTACCGACATATAGGCATTCGAGCAATTCTTTTTTTCCTGTTTCCATCATCAAGTGCCCAATCACTCCAAGAAAGCTCATACGGCAATGGAGACCACCGATCATAGGAACTGCTGCCTTGAGAGGACTATCAGTAGGCTCAGCATTGAGGATGTTTACCACTTTCATGTACAAAGGTTGGTCGAAAGTAAAAAATAGTACTATTCCGTACGGGCGTGCTTTATCGGAGATAAAACGTAAGGTCGTGTATACACAAGAAAGATCGGAGGGATTATAGTCAATCATAGGCAGAAAAACAATCGACGAAGTGCCTTTGTGTGACCCAGGGTGAATTGCTTGCATAAATCCACTCCATTCGTTCCGTTTCGTGTCATGTATCCAGCTTGCATGCCATAGTAGGTCAATGACATTGATCTTGTCGTCGAAGATGATGGTCGGGATGTGTTTGTACCCAAGACTGTTCTCCTGTTGGCTTCTGTTGTAGAAGAAGAAAGGCACTTGTCCAACCTGCTGGAGTCCTTCAAGGTTTACAGCTGCTCTTCGAATTATGATTGGAAATTTGGGTTGCCTTGGTGTGGCAGCAGCTAGAATGCCCATCCCATGGAAAGTACCTTTTCCGTCGATAGTGCAAATGTCCTGGTCGACATTGTAGCCAATGAACTGGATGAAGGTTTTAGAAGTCATCCCTGGAAATTCTGTACCATGAGTTACTGCGACAAAACGCTCGAATCAAAGCACTTCAGAGTAAGAAGTAGAAAAACCAAGCCTATTCATCTGGTAGATGAGAAAACGTGAACCAGATTGCTGGTGTAGCTAGACTCCAAGGTATACTTGCAAATGAGCGAGCAAAGATCAGGGACGGCAAGCCTTCATTATTGCTTGATCGATTTAACCTACCAGTAGGTAGTGACTCTCCAGCAAATAGGAAAAGAGAAACACCACGGAATGGGATATTAAAGTTTTTACGAGCATCCCTTCCATAAGAACCATATATACCCCCAGGGCATGACTTACAACGCCTTCCCCCGGGCTTGGGGGTTGTGTCGACACCGGAGTTCTTGTTATCCAAATTAATTAGCAAACATGATCCAATTAATGGTCCAACCTCAGCTTTCGCTCATATTTGTGAGGACTTCTTTCAACAAAGAGACTTGATTTTTCCTTAGAATAACAGGAGAAAATTTGGAACAGAATCATCGGAATTTTCAAACAGCTTTAAAACACATCTAGATTTGTTTTTTCACACGTTTTCTAAGGCCCCTTTCCCCACAGGTGGTTTTAGAAGGAGATAGGTTGAGGGGGCGCTCGCCCCAGGCACAGAATTTTAGGGGCGCAAATTTGAAATAGATAATCTAACTTTTATAATAATTTTTTAGTTTTTTAAATATTATCTTTATTAAAATAAAGCAGAGGTCAAAGTTGGCAGTAAGTTACTTAATTACTTACATTAATACTTATATAATAATAATTAATACTGTAAGTATAAGAAAATTAAATAGGCCAAAACCACCATTGCTTTCGCCTGAAGGATAGCCCATGCTCATTGACTATCCAGAGGTCGACCCTCTCTCGCTCCCCCCCTCCCCAATAAAATTCTGGAGCTACGTCCCTGGACAGAAGCAGTCCTTTCGCATATCATTTTTGCACTATGAAGTTACAATCTTCTTTTTTATGGAGATCACTTTTCAAATAGCCTTTAATTCGCAAATCATTCTTCCATAACCTTAATTCTGCGATGTTATCATAAATGTATCTTGAAGCACATCTCCAACCAAACCACTGAACATGAAATATTTTAAAATGCACTATACTTGTTTTTCAATAAAGTGTTATTCCTCTGTTTCATGTTTTAAAAGAGTTAACTAGCAATTGTAAGAAGCTAAAAAAAGGTAAAAGTAATGTGTGACTTTGCAAAATTAAACAATTACTATTTCTTTTAATGGTTTAGCATATTAACTGGTCATGACTTAGTATAAATAGTTTCACTGCATCTTTATCAAGCGATGTTTCTCTTTTGTCGCATACGTGTTTATAGCGAGGTTTTGCCTTTTATATTTTGTATAGACAGGAGCCTTGTAAATGTTTAAGAGATTATGTAATAGTTTCTATTGGATGGCCTTTTCGTTTGTGTGTCTGTGCATGCATTACTGCACACAATGAATAAACAGCTAACCGGCTTAGATTACAAAGGTGAAATTTTGGCAAGATGGTGTCGTATTCTCAGGCCAGAATCAAACAAATCGTTTAACAAACAGTAAGTAAGGAGCGATGCTGCTCAATAGTAATCAAAACTCTATGAAACAGAACCTGATAATAATAGATACATCAAAAGATTTCAGTTTTGATGCTTGTCCAAAATAAATAAAATTCAGCACTTTTAATGTTACCCATCAAAAGTTACGAGCCTGAGAAAATATGCCCAATTTTTGAAAAAGGGGGGAAGCACCCCAAAACTTTACGTAATATTAATGAAAATCACACCATAAAATTCAGCATATCATAAAACCTCACTCGAGTGGTTTCAAGCTCCTACATACAAAACTGTGGAATTTTCATTTCATACCAGAAGAAAGATCGCTGATGCGTGTTTATTTGTTTGTTTGTTGTTTTTTTTTTTAACACAGGTGATCATATCGAACCAATGATCCTAGATGATCAGGAAAAGGCCCATTTGACCGGATATCAAAAGTTATAGTGCCCTTTTAAGTGAAAGAAATATTGGAGGGCAGCTCCCCCCCCCCCCCCACAACGCCCGTTTTACCCCCAAAGTCGTCCGATCAGAATTCTGAGAGAGCATTTTTGTTCAGCTCGGTCGATGGATTTATTAACTATGTCTTTGAGGATGACTTGACCCTCCACAGCCACCGGGGAAAGGGCTGCTAGCTATGAACTTTGTCCATTGTTTACACATAATACTGGTTATTGAGAAGTAGATGCGTCAATAGGTACATAAAAAGAATTGGCTTATTATGCTGATTCCAAATTCTTTAAGCTTAGCGTTACATATCAAAGGCTACAAGCCAGATTTTCCGTGAGAGAATTCTTCATGAGGGAATTTTTTGCGGGAGATATTCTCCATGGGAGGATTTTCCGCGGGAGCAACTTCTCACTGGGAGGGGGGTCGGGAAAAATCTTCCACGGAAGGGGGAATTTCCGGCATGACTTGAAAAACGATTAGAAATTTGAGTCTTTTTCAAATGAAAGTATGCTAAAGAAAATTTTTCAGGTGGAAACATCCTCAAGAAATTTTATGGGGGGAATTTCCAGCAAGCTTAGAACTTTTTTATGGAACTTTTCATGGAGGGGAGCCAGATTTCCCAGTATTATTTGGAAAACGATCAGAGATTAAATAAAAAAAACAAGTTTTTCCAACTGAAAGTAAGGAGCAAAATTAAGACATAAAAGGAACAGAAATCATTCCGTATATAGGGGGAACTTGCCCCCTCCTCAACACCTCACTCTACGCTAAAGTTTGACTCTTTGTCCCAATTCTTTAAGACGACTCCTGAAACATAAGATGCACCATATAGGTTATACCAGAATAAATTCAGTATTTTCAAGGTCCGCAATTTCATTTGGGGGGAGGGGATTGGTTACAAAATATCTCCAGAAAATTTGAAAGAGACAAAAAATAAGTGTTTCCCAGCTACTGACGGTTTCTACATTCGAAACAGAGAACTTGAAGGTATCACCCTCGCAATTTGAACATTAACAAAATTTAAAATCTGTATGTCAAAGACCAGGGAACTGAAAAAGTGGACTTAGAAGTTATAGGAAGCGCAATAGCGATGCCTAAGTAAAGAACGATGTTGGCACAATGTATTATTTATTTGTTTTTTTTGTGTTTTTTCTTTAGACCAGGGCACTTCATATCGAAGGAGTTGTCGTAGAAAGGCATTCTGTTCAACGTAGTTGAAAGGTCCGGAAATTATGTCTTTTAGGATGACACTCCTCCTACAGCCCTCAGGGCAAGGGTTGTCAGTTATGCACTGGGGGCATATAAGGTTTTTTATAGAAAAAAAAGTCGTAGAAACTTCAAAAAGGGCTCATTCAATTGGAATTTTTTTCTATTTAATAAGAAGAAAAAGTGATGTCGAGTTAGCGCAGAAGGTGCAGAATTTCCTGTATTAGGGAGGGTAACAAGCGAAAGGGGGGTAAAAAAAAACTACCCATCGAGAGATTTACTAGCCAGAGAGCATCAGCTCTCTGGCTGTTACAGTGACTAAAGAATAAGGGAGAGTACATATGTGGTGAGTACGCTTTCTTATAAAGTAGTGGTGGAATTTAATATGCGCTATTTAAGCTATACCAGGGATATAACAGCATTTTCAAGGTCTGTAATTTTATTAGGGGGGAAGGGAGTAGTTACAAAATATCTCCAGAAAGTCTGAACGAGAAAAAAAAATTGTTTCCCAGCTAATGACTGTTTCTACATTCGAGACAGAGAACTCAGAGAAGGTATCATCCTCCCAATTTGAACATTAACAAAACTTAAAATCTGTATGTAAAAGACCAGGGAACTGCAAAAAGTGGACAGGGCAATAGCGCTGCCTAAGTAAAGAAGGATGTTGGCATAATGTATTATTTATTTATTTTTGTTTTTGTTTTTTTTAGACCAGGGCACTTCGTATCGAAGGAGTTGTCATAAAAACTTCGAAAAAGAATCATTCGATTGGAAATCGGAAGGGATAGTGCCCTTTTTAATAGTCAAAAGTGATTGGAGGGCAACTAACACCCCTTCAACGCTCAACATTTCCCCAAACACATTCAATCAAAATTTTTAGATAGTCATTTTGTTCCACGTAGTAGAAAAGCCCGTAAATTAGGTCTTTGATGATGACAATCCTCCCCAATAGCCCTCAGGGCAAGGGTTGTAAGTTATGCCCTGGGGGCATATAAGGTTTTATAGAAAGTTTTGTCGTAGAAACTTCAAAAAGGATTCATTGGATCGGAAAATTAAATGGCTAGTGCCCTTTTTAAGAGGCGAAATTGATTGGAGAGTAACTAAATGAAAGGTCCGAAAATTCTGTCTTTGATCATGACAATCCCCCCACAGCCCTCAGGGTAAGGGTTGTAAGTTGTGCCCTGGGGGCATATAAGGTTTTTTATAGAAAATGTTGTCGTAAAAACTTCAAAAAGTACTCATTTAATTGGAAATTGAAAGGGCTAGTAGACCATGTCAATAGATACTAATGCCATATAATTTACTCTAAATTTTAAACAAGTATTTGTGTAAGTCAATGATTCAAATTATGATGTACGTACGTTATAGGATATCATTAAAAAATCTTAACTAAGGACTTGAATATCGGGATGAAACCATGATGACAATAATAAGAATTATTTGTTTGGATAGAATGAAACCGGTACAGGGTTAAATGGCTTAGCAACTAAAGGTACGTCTGAGGGAATAGTTACTGCCACGCAACGGGACATAAATATTAGAATATGATTAGATTACGATTCATTCTATCACACGTCAATTGATTCGATAGACCTGGCTTCACTCCTTGACTTTGGTCGATATAATACACAAGTACCAAATTAGGAGTGTGGACCATAATAAATATTATTCAGAATTAGAGTATTCATGAAGTTGAAACTAATAAAGTCGTAAGCGCCGAGAAAATACTTAAAATATAGAAATCCAGAACAATCCTTAGAAATCCTTAGAAATCAAATATTAAGGTGGTTATGGATTTGAACCACCAAGGACCTCAGCCATCAAGGACCCCAACCACCAAGGACCTCAACCTCCAAGGGCCTTCTCCCCCTAAATTTTGACCCCTTCCCAATTTTTTAATATTTTTTTACCCCAACCATCAAGGACCCCAACCACCATTGATTCCAGCCACCAAGGACCCCAACCTCAACGGTCCCCAATACCCTCTCCTCCAACTTTTTAGCCCCGTCCCCAATTTTTATACTTTTATTAAGTTTTTTTTTAACTTTTTTTAACTTTTATTTTTGTATATTTTTTTTTCGTGATATTTTTTTCATGGATATATTTTTCCATGGGTAATTATTTTTCATGAGGATATTTTTAATATATCAATACATAGAGGTCTACTTCCAAGTTGTCCTGGGTATATTTTTTAATTGAATCGTTTTTCCAAGGTATTTTTTTCAAGGATATATTTTTCATGAGGATATTTTTAATATATCGATGAACAGAGGTCTACTTCCAAGTTGTTTTGGCTGCGCAATGAGCTACTACTTTCGCTATTACAAAATAAGTCTTTTTAACCTTGAGCAAAGGTACAAAAGTTTGATGAGGTACTTCTCTGCTTAAATGCTAAATTAATAGCTTCCAAGATGATAGGATTATATGACATAGAATTTATTGGCTTGACAAAATCCTCTTGTGGTGTTATATTTGAATGCGCATTTTTATTATTGTCTATGGAACTCGAAAAAATTGACCATTATCATTGGAAAGTGAACTATAATATGTTTGAGCTATAACATGTTTTATAGCAGCTGTTTAGTTGCAGCTGAATATGATTATAATTATTATAATTTTGTTGGGTGTTGTTTGGAGGTTCGTTGGTTTTCGAGTCCGGTATGTTTAGCTCTAATTATGTTTTTTTTTTTTTTTTTGTTTGTTTGTTTTTTGATTTATTAGGTGGGTTTTATACCGCACAAGCATTGCTTCCGGGAATCGATTATGTATATATTTTTTTTTTTTTAAATAAACCCATTGTTACTTATAATATGATAAAACCTTGTGGAGTACTACATTAGGCTATATGAACGGACTGGAATTCTATGACAGAGTGATTACACGACATAATATAAGTGCTAAAGAACTGAGAACTGTTCAGGAAGAATTCAGTGAAATATGCAATTTTTCCGGGTTGAAGCACTGTACGTAAAGAATAACGTACCTAAGAATAAAGTTTTAATTCGAAGCTGTGACCCTAAAATTCTATTTTTCAATTTAGAAGAACTTAAATGTCCTAAGTTTGAAGGGACTTATCACCGTCCTAAAGACGAGGTTAGGTTCTACGCGCAGTGTATACCGAGGGACTTACCTGATCGTGATAAGTGCATAAGACACGGTAAAAATTATTCTATATCATGGGATCCTCGTTTGTGGGTGTTTAACAGTGAACATCAGAAAATTTTGTGCAAAAGCTCAGTAGGAATCCAAACCTTATTTGGTCGCTTCGGTCTAAGCCTGAAGAAGCCAAGCCTACGTCTAATATTTCTGCTAATCAGTGGAGTGCTTACTTTGAGTCCGAGTTCAAAGCGCCTGATCCAGTTCTGCAGTCTAATTTCGAGAATGAGCTGACTTCTATGCTTACCGACACCTTTGACGATTTCTCAGTGTCACCGGTCACAATTTGCCAGGCCGTTAAAAAGCTGAAAAAGGTATACTCAAAAGGATGTGATAGTATTTGTGCTCTACATATTTCTTTAGGAGGCTATGTTCTTTACCATCATATTGCCCTCCTGTTTCAGATGATTTTGACACAAGGGATAGTCCCGAGTTGCTTTAGTCTGGGTATGGTTATCCCGATATTAAAGAACGGGAAGCCAGCCGAACAGCCTTCTTCGTATCGGCCAGTAACGGTCTCTTCAGTATTTTGTAAACTATTCGAGATTGTTTTGTTTGATGAGATTTATGATAAGTGTGAGATGCCTCCACACCAGTTCGGTTTTCGAAAAGGCCTCGGGTGCACCCATGTTCTTTATCTTCTTGCTAACATATTACTTGATGCTCATCTCTCGCGAGAAACTTTGATCTTAGGTCAGTATGATGTCAGGAGAGCTTTTGACTCTGGGATTCATGCCCAGATTTTGGTTGAGCTGTGTAAGCGAGGCGTGCGTTCTTCTATTGTAAGGTCACTACGTGATATGTATAGGAACCTAAAGCTTCGTGTTCGTTTGCAAGATTGCGAGCTTAGTGGGGAGATATCAGTACATAAGGGAATTAAGCAAGGGGCTATAACGTCTCCTACTTTGTATAATAACAGTGATAATGATGCACAACAGGTTATCTCTCCGACTTATATTTGCAAGCATATTGACTTGTCACTTCTGGGTTTTGCAGATGATCTTTTAAATCTGTCTCGGTTGCTGTCTTCATTAGAAAATGATTTTCTGCACCTTGAAACATGTCGTGCTGATGTTAATTTGTACTTTAACGTAGAAAAGTTTACAGTTTTGTGTTTCTATTTCACAGAACATACTTCTATTGCCGTGATTGGTGGAATTATCATAACACTATCTAGTCACATTTCATAACTTATACTGCTAATTGATCATCATCTTTACAGAACTCGGTCTGTAGTTATTGAACACCTTTCTAAAAAAGTGCGCATCGCCTATGCAGGTGTTATCACAAGCCGTCATAATTCGCGTCATAAATATTTGGCTCGTTTTTACACCACAGTGGCTGTGCCTCTTGTCATGTACCTGTCTTCTTTTTGGAAGTTCCTAAGCGCGAAAATCAAAAAAGGCATATGGCCTGGATTTTCATAACAACATCAGAATCTTTTTTAAGCGCCGCGTTTTGCGAAAAACCAGCGCATTGTTGTAAAATATAGAATTGCTGAGTTTCTGAATGCCTTGGAGGAGGTAATTCAGAATTACATGAAAAAACTAGAGCTCTTGGATCACCAGTGGGCCCACCTACTCAAATAGTTGTGTTATTATGTAGTTCTTTCTGTTTGTATTTGTTTTTCTTGCCAGTTTTTGCTTTTTCTTTCTTTTCTAGTTCGTGCTCTGTCTTTTTCTGTTTATTGTAAGACAGGTTATTAATAAAATTCATTCAATTCATTCATTATTTTTATGTAAATATGTGTTTATTCAAAAGAGTTCTTTTTTAATGTGTTTAAGCGATAAATATCTTTAAGCTTAACCCGTCTATATTCCTTAGAATAGTTTTATTTCATAAGTAAAATGCTACTCTAGGTATACCCCCACACCCTTCACCAGGAGTCTTATTTTTTCATGAGGAGATTTTTTATATATCGATAAACAGAGGTCTACTTCCAAACTATTTTGGGTATATTTTTCAAATTAATCATTTTTCCAAGATATATTTTTTGTTCAAGGATATATTTTTCCATGAGTAATTGTTTTATGAGGATATTTTTAATGTATCGATAAACAGGGATCTACTTCCAAGTTGTTTTGGGTACATTTTTCAAATGAATCATTTTTCCAAGGTATATATATTTTTTTGTTCAAGGATACATTTTTCATGGGTAATTATTTTTTCATGAGGATATATTTAATGTATCGAGAAACAGAGGTCTACTTCCAAGTTTTTTGGATATATTTTTCAAATGAATCATTTTTCCATTGTATATATTTTTCCATGGATAAATTTATATAAGGACGAGTACTTTTCATAATAATATTTTTCATATATCTGCAAACAAAAATCTAGTCCAAAGTTGTTTTGGGTAAATTTTTCATATGAATCATTTTTCAAAAGTATATTTATTTTTCATTGATATTTTTATCCAAGGGTAATTATTTTTCATGAGAAAATTTTTAATATATTGATAAACAGAGGTCTACTTCCAAGTTGCCCAAGTTGTCAAAAAAAAAGTATTACGTGACAGTGGTGCACAATCATTACGTAAGGTTTGTGCTGTCGTTAAGTTACAAGCGGGGAGTCCCCATGGGTTCCTGGCATATGGTTACATAAAATTCCGCCAAGAATATTAGACTTGAGCGTTGGAAACGGGGTAAGTCGTGTGACGTCATTGGATTCCAGAGGGGTGTCTCGTGATCACATTACGTAGGTGTGATGGCCTTAGGGGTTGGTAGCTCCATTTATCTGACCCTTTCAAGCGTGGGGTGGGTCGCACGATGTAACATGCGTTTGAAGTCGTGTGATTCCAACAAGGGAAGGTAGAAAAACAATGCCTGTTGTAGGGGAAATAGAAACATCTGGATTCCAGGAAAACCGTGTAGACATGTATAGGGGGGGGGGGGATCTGGTAATTTTGCCTAGAAACGGGGCGTGCTCGTAATCTTGACAGCTGACCGCATTGTACAGGTGCAAGGGACTCCGTTTACAATCCCTTATTATTTGAACTTGTGTATTATCCCGACCATATTTCAAGTAATTGAAACATCCAGTACTTTTGCCTAGAAAAGGGGCATGTTGTAGAAATAGAGTCGTGTGACATCAGAGGGCTCCCAGGAAATAGCCTAACGCCTACAACTTTAAAAAAAGTGTCCGGATCGGGATTCGAAGGGGGTGGGCTGTCATAGAAAGCCGTGAGGAGATACTACTAACGTAGTTGAAAGGTCCAGAAATTATGTCTTTGAGGATGACACTCCCCCCCCCCCCCCAACCCTCAGGGGAAGGGTTGTAAGTTATGCCGTGGGGGCATATAAGGTCTATGTAGATAGTTTTGTCGTAAAAACTTCAAAAAGGACTCATTGGATTTGAAATTGAGAGGGATATCGCCCTTTTTAAAAGTTGAAAGTAATCGGAGGGAGAGTCAGCCCCCAACGCCCATTATTTCTCCAAACACTTCCGATCAACATTTTGATATGGCCATTTGGTTTAACGTAGTTTAAAGGTTTGGAAATTAAGTCTTTGAGGATGACCCCTCCCCCCATATCCCTCGGAACAAGGGTTGTAAGTTATGCCCTTGGGGCATAACTTAAATAGAAAGCGTTGTCGTAGAAAGTTCAAAAAGTGCTCATTCGATTGGAAATTGAGAGGACTAGTGCCCTTTTTATTAGACGAAAATGATCAGAGGGCAAATGACCCTCCTCCACGACCATCATTTTCCCAAACACTTCCAATCAAAATCTTTGAGATAAGAATTTTGTTCAAGTTATTTCAAAGGTCCAGAAATTATATCTTTGAGGTTTAAAAATCCCCCCAACCCTCAGGGCAAGGTTTGTAAGTTATGCCCGGGGGGAATATGAGGTTTTTATAGAGAGTGGTCAAATAAACTTCAGAGGGACATCATTGGATTGGTAATCAGACGCTCTTGTGCTCTTTAAGAGTCAAAGTGATTGGAGGGCAGCTACTTCCCCCCCCCCACACACACACACACAAACGTCGTATTGTCCCGAAATGCATATAGAAGAAATGTTGAGATATTCGTTCTATTCAAAATAGTCTAAATATCACATAACAAGGCTTTTGGGGGTGAAACAAACCCCAGAGATTAGTGGTAAGGGTTGTCGGTTATGTCTAGGGGGTATGTAAGATTTTTATGGAAGGGGTGGTTGTTTAACTTTAGAAGAGGCTCATTTGGTTGAAATTTGGCTGAAAACTTCTAGTTATTTTTTAAGCGCCAAAAGTGATGGAGGGCCTTTAGCCCCCTACCCCTACAATCCTCTTTTACTAAACTTATCTGATTGAAATTATGATATAGCTTTTTTTTCGAAATAGTCCAAAGAACATATAATAATGTCTCTAGGAATGACACAGCCCGTAGACACAGCATGGTTGTAAGTTAGTGAGGGCATAAAAGGTTTTTATGGAATAGGTGGTAGTATAAACATCAGATGGGGCTTATTTGATTTGAAATTGGAAGTTATAGTGCCCTTTTCATGACTAAAAGAGATTTGAGAGCAAACAGCCCCCCCCCCCCTCCACGCTCATTATTTGCCTTAACACCTCTAATCGAAATTTGTAAATAACAATTTTATTCATCTTAGTTGAAGGTTTTGGAAATTATGCATGTTAGGAAGACCCCCCCCCCTACAGCTCTCGAGAAAAGGGTTGTAAGTTATGCCCTTGGGACATATAAGGTTCTTATAAAAAGGGTGGTCGTATATGCTTTGGAAGGGACTCATTGGATTGGTAATCATAGGTTCTAGTGCCCTTTTTAAGAGTCAAAGTGATCAGAGCACAGCTACCCCCCCCCCCCACACACACACACACTCGCATAAAAACGTCGTGTTTTCTTGATATATATATCCAATAGATATTTTTAGAGAGTCCTTTTTTTTAAAATAGTTCAAATATCATATAACACGGCTTTTGAGGGTGATACAAGCCGACAGGACTTGAGGGCGAGAGTTGTAAGTTATGTCCCTGGGGCATTTAAGGTTCTTATGGAAGAGACAGTGGTATAAACTTTATAGTTGGCTCATTTAGTTGAAATTAGACGCTCTAGTTCCCTTTTAAGAGTCAATAGCGATGGAGGTCAAGTAGCACCCCCTACCCAACTACCCCTCTTTTCACCAAATGCATCTGATTGAAATTGTACGATGGCAATTTTGTTTAAAATAGTCCAAAGGACATACAAATATGTTTCCACGGTTGGCACAGCCCCCAGAGCACTAGGGCAAAGGCTTTAAGTTATGCCCTGGGGGCATACAAGGTTTTTTATGGAATGGGTGGTCGTATTAAATTTAGATGGGTTTCATTTGATTTTAAATTGGAAGTTATAGTGTCCTTTTTAAGAGTGAAAGTGATTTGAGAGCAACCTCCCCTCTCCTTCCACGCCCATCATACCCCATAAATATCCCAACAAAGTTTTGAGGCATACATTTTTTTCAGCATTGTTGAATGGTTCAGTAATTATTCGTAGCAATAGTTGTAGCAGTATTAGTAGCAGTATGTAAATAGCACGTTTTTTCAACATCCCCTTCAACACACGATGAAATTTTTAATTTAATACCATCAACCGGTCCTGAAGCATTGCTGATATGTCCTCTTGACAACCTATATGGGCATAGTGTGTTTCGATTAATTTCAATACAGTTACAATATTGCCGAAAATTTTTGCCTTAATACACTTAGGTTTATTAGTTGCAGTAGTAGCGCCAGTAAATGTAATAGTAGAAGTAGGAGTACAGTTAACAGTAATAGTCTTAGTAGCAGAAGTAGTAGCATCAGTAACAGTAATAGTAGCAGAAGTTGTAGGAGTAGAAGCATTAGTATTATAATGTATATATTGTCTTTTGCTTAGTTCAATATCCCCCACAACAAACCTTGTAAGTTTTAACTTCACACACAAAACTGTTCCTAAGATATTGCTGATGTGCCTTTTTGACAACCTGTATACGGACGGCAGGCTGTCATCCGTACAACAGAAATATTCTCTAAAAATTTCACCTTCATACCTTCATAGGTTGTGGATTTTGAGCTATCCAGAAGACACTGTGTGTATTCATTTAATGCTGCTTTTGCGGCTACTGTAACTAACTACACTATTGGCATTAAGTTGAAACTTTTAGGGAACGTTTAGGAAGAGTTTCAATGAAACGAAAAACCTATATGCATGCAGGTATTTAAAGGGCATATAAGCACTATAGGGCATATAAGGAAATAGGCAACGATTCTCTATCATAGCAAGTAGTATCATTGATATTATAAAAGAGCTAACTTGATTGAAAATTAAAAGTTCTAGTGCCCTCTTAAGAGTCAAGGGCAATCAGCCCTTTCTTTCGCTCACAATTTTCAAGACACTTCCAATCAAAATTTTAAGACAGCCATTTTGTTCAGCATAGATGAATGGTCTAGTAACTATATCTTTATGGTTATTTTGTAGGTCAACCCTCCACAATTATGTAATTTTCCCATTATGCTTAAAAACTAATTTTTGCTTTAAAATTAAATCAAAACACACTGTTTGTATGCTGGTTGCCAATAAGACATCCCAGCAATATAACAAGAACGACTGAACGTATTAAGTTCAAATTTTCTGGGCTACTTCTATTACTACTTCTGCTCTTAAATGTTCACTAAATCAAAAGAGTGTAAGTGTATCCAGGCTGTGAAAGAGTATAAATATATTTTTTTGGGAATGGTAATAACTTTTATTCGTCAGGTCAACTAGAGAATGTGTATGACTAAATTAAACACTACTATGTGTCTCATGATTTTCAGCAGAGTTTATGTTGTTAAAAACTGCTGAAAAGTTTCTCCAGCATATAAATAGCAGGCCAAACTATAAATTCTTAAAGGAAAACCTGAAAGATTCAAACAGTTATTTTCTTATCCCTGAAAAAGACTATGTCAGTATAAAACGAACAGAAATTAATAAAAAAAACTTTTTTAACAAAATAAGTCTTTAAAAAAAGTAAAGAACATCATTAAACCAAAATGAATAAAAATAGAATCAAATAATCTACCAAGCATACAACTACCACAAATCAGTATGGATAAATAAATGAAACCCAAAACAAACAGAAATTAAAATAAATAAAAGAGTCAAACTCAAAACGAGTAGAAATTAATATGAGTAGGGTTCAAAACCCCTATATTTTCTTAAAGCCAGAATATAATTTGTACTTTACTGAAAAATTCTTTTAAATGTTTTCACTTTTATAACTTTAAGAAATCAAAAATTAATTAAGATTTTAAGGAATAAATATCAGCATATGTAGATTAAACTGACAACGCACATTTTTTTCAGTAAATTCATTTGAAATTTTTAGTAAAGTACAAATTATGTTCTATATCATTAAGATGGTGTAGTTTCATGAACGTCTCAATATAAAGTTTTTGATACATTTTAAATTGGCTATCTTGTAATTTGAATCAAATAACTTTTAGAAGAAAAATTCGGAATTATTACTATGTTTTTTTTTTCTATGGCTCTTTCCAGAAAAAAAAGGAGAATAAAAAAGGAGGCACATCACTGCTTCCCCTGAGAACAAGTGATTTTCCTTGTTTCTCAAGATGGGGACTGTGAATCTTCTAAATTGGGTTTTCGGCTATTATGATTCCAGTGATGCAGGTTTTGATCCAATACCATTTTTATGGGGGTTCAAGCTATTTTTCGAAATTTTCATAACTTTGCTTCCGCAATTAACTGTCTCTATTAAGATTAATCGAAACCATAGTTGTCATCCACGAATCAGCTTCAAATGGTGATTCTTCCTCACTTTACAGTTTTTTTCAATAAACTTTTTTTAATTTTCGGTTACTATGGGCTAGAGTAAATAGTGACGATGACAACACTGCCTTTCCATTGCCTTTCCATAACACACAAACACACTTAGAGACAATAGGAAACATTTAAATACCCGAAAAGAAGCGCAATCCGCTCATACACTACTATTAAAAACCATAGTCCATGTTATTAAGGATGAAAAAACAAAAAAGACATATAATTTCTTCAGAAAGAAAATCTCTTGAAAAATCTCAGGTGGTTAGATTAGAAAGGAATTTCTTTAGTCGTAATTTTCGCTTGTCAAAGGAACAACCTTATAAAAAATTGAAAAGCTTGAGGGAAGAATCTTCGATGAGAAACTGTATTTATTCTCTAAGATTCACTCCTGGACCCGAAATTGTTAACCTCTCTTCTAGAACGTTTGAACCCCAGGAAATCTAAACACTGGGAAAAGGTAAAAAATTCTCTTTTCTACCGAAACAAGTTCCTGTGACATATACAGTTTCCTCTCTTGAGTCTACTTTGCATAAATACTACACATATGTTTAAAAACATTCCACCGTCTTGAGAAATGTTTCTCTATTGTTTCTAAGTGTGTTTGTTTGTTTTGGGCTAGAGTGCTCTCTTTCCTGGGTTGCAGCAGGTGCGGCAACCGTTATAAGACATTTGAACATTCCACGTCAAAGGCAGGCATTGGTCCTACGCGTCTCGGGAACCTACTCATTTCGCTAATAGGTAAAGACAGCATTGTGCATGTGGAGAGTTCCTACATGTTTCTTTCTTTTCAACAAGTCTAAAGTTTGAGAAGTCCTTCCTCACCACCTCTTAAAAAATTCTGGTTATAATAGGTCAATAGAAAAGCGTAAACTTACTTGCTTCTTTCTTCCGAAATGTTCATATTTCAGAAGTCCAAGATGAGCAGCAAAAAAAAAAAATAACAACACAGTCACAATTTGTCTAGCCAGACAGTAAAAAAGTTGAAATGGCTTCACGAGCAAAGATTTCTTATTTAATTCATAGTCATTTAAAAGCACTATGTATAGAAAATTCAACAAAAAAAAGTCCGCCATGAGGTAACCCGCTCATTTGAGATAATAGATAAGTTTGAAAATTACCTCTAATGTACTAGTACATCAACGGACTGCTTGATATATAATCTTATCTTGACAAGTCAATTACTACTAGAAAACTCAATGCAAGTCCTTATTGCTGTCAACATCTAGTGATAATGTTAATAGCCTAGGTCAGAGGTTCTCAAAATTTTATTTCCGTGGCAAAAATGTGTTGCAAGTTAATGTTTGGCAGCAATGTGTGGCAGAAATAATATCTTATGCATATCGAAAAGTAATGAAAAAAAATGGCAAATAACTAGTTTATCTACATATAATTAAATTTCAGGCTGCGCAGTTATTGTCAAACTTATGTCAAACTTAATGTCAAACTTAATGCAAAGCAGAATGAACAGCATTGCAATACCTGGTCTTCTCTAGACCCTCCAGTTATACCAGAACTTAGGCTCTAAAAGACTTTATTATCAAATGGTTCAATATAGGCTACGTCGTCAGAACCCTCAAGCAGAGAGAAAATTGTGTAGCAAAAAAGAAGATCTTATGCGGGTGAGCTCCTTGTAAGACTTTGAACATCTCTGCCTTCGGAACATTTTGGCTAGAACTAGCCTTGCATTAGATAAACCGGTACTCGTCTAGAATCTGGGTACACACGCGAGAAGTGAAGGTTCGTTAATGCTAATGAAATAAAACAAAATAGGATGAAAATATAATAGTTTAGAAACAAATTTGTGCTATAAATGTGCACGTTAGGGGGGAAGGAGTAAAGCATAGCATGTATTAAATACGTAAATTAACCTAACCTTAAATTTAAATCTTTTTAAAAATAAGTTTAAATCTTTGTCACGGAGTGATCAACACCTCACAAACCTGTTTATCAATAGCGGCTTTGAGATTTCGATGCGGTCTTTCTTTCGTGTGTGCCCAAATTCTAGACAAGCGCCAATAAACCAAATACCTTACCAAGTCTTTGGGATAAAAAAAAAATTGGGATACCAAGTCTTTGGGATACCTTACCAAGTGTTGGGGTAAACTGAAACGCCTCGAACACTTTTCTTTAGGGAGAGGTCATTTTGACTATGAGCTATCTTACATGAAAATATTACGATGAAAGTTTCTAATTAGGTTTCCAAAAGATTGCGCTTTTAATTACTGTCTATAAGGAAAAGGCGCATTGCTTACTTACTTAATCCTCATTCTGGGGTGGCGTTGAGGGCGTCGTCGGCCTTCTTCACGTGGGGAGGTCTGCAGCAAGGGCCTCTGTATCAGACAGCAAAATTCCATCCAGGTCCAGGACTTTCCCGAGACTATCATTCCACCGAGACTTGTGTCTTCCTCTTGGACATTTCCACCCACTAATGGTTGGTTCAATCTCATAAGAAATCTGAGCCGGAGGGTCGGCAGGTGGTCGCAAAAGATGTTCGAATCAGCGAAGAGTCCGCTCGGCAACCAGGTTTGACAAGAGAAACTTGGAAGTCATATTTTGTAGGTGGTCATTGTTGACAAAATCTGCCCATTGAATTCTCTCGATTGCCCAAAGCCACTTAGATTGAAGAGTGTCAAGACGGCGCTAAACAGCCGCAGTTGCAGGCCAAGTTTCAGCTCTGTACAGCAGGATCAAATAAACTGACCCTTCAAGGATTATAATTTTGGTAGCGTCGATCAAACATTGCTCAGTCTACCAAAGACAGCAGATGCCTTGGCCACGCAAGCATCAACTTCATGGTTGATGAAGCCGTCCGATGATATGATAGAACCAAGATAAGTGAAATGGTCAACCACATCGAGTTAGTTCCCGGTGACCAAGTAATTAGAACTGTTGATGTCAGACTTTCGAGGGCTGCACTACCATGACTTTCGTCTTCTTCTAGTTGATGGGTAGTCCGGTCCTGGCAGTTTCTCTCAGAAGCGTTTTTAGAGCCCCGGGCAGCTGTGATTTGGAGTTGGCGACTAGTGCTATGTCATCAACAAAGTCACAATCAGTGACAACTCCACCCCGTACTTGAGTCCAAAGCTCAACTTCCTGGTTGTGTAAATCATAATATGATCTATAATACCGTTAAATAGCTCGGGAGCAACTGAGCAACCTTGCCTGACTCCTGTTTTTACTGGAAAGAACGTGCTACGTCTGCCACTCACTAGCACACAACTCTCAGTCTATTGATGCATGGCCCTGTATAGGCAGACATATTTAACGGGAAGCCAGTAATAGAAAGGATATTGGAGAATCACGATCAACTGAGTCGATTGCTGCCTTGAAATTGACATTAGTAATGAAAGCCTGCTGGTGGAACTCCTTTGCCTTCTCGATGATTTTTCTTATGGAGACTGCTCTACTCTGCACATTTGTCGGGGGTGTGTAAAACATCGCTGCAAAAAAACTGCAGAAAAAAAAAATGCCTGGTACTGAGAGGAGCGTTATCCCTCTAAAGTTCTTGCACTCCTTCTTGGAATCTTTTCTCTTCCACAGTGGTAGAATCACTCCTCTACGCCAGTCTTTTGGGATGATCTCCGAGTCCCGTATTGCATTGATTAGCATTTGGAGCCATAGCAGGATAGTGCCACCGCCATTTTTGAATAACTCCGCGGATATTCCACAGATTCCAGGAGCTTTGTTGTTTTTAATTTCTTCACAGCATTTTGAATTTCTACCACTGAGAACGGTTTAATGTCAAAATTAACGAGGTCATTATGGATACCAGATTGTGGGATGCCAGGAGGCATTACAGATGGAGAGAGACGGGATCCATTAAGCAGAGATGAGAATTATTCATTCCACCTTGAAAGGCTGGACGCTATGTCTTCAAAGGGCACCCCATCCACAGATATTACGTTTCCTCTTGGTTGAGCATACTGGCCCGAGAGGTCACCCAAGTGTTTGTATACTGCTCCAACGTCCTTCCTCGAGGCAGCTTCTTGTAGCTCATCAGCAATGGTGTCAATGAATGACTTGAGATCTCTATGTGTCAGCTTATTCCTGACGCCGTTGAGATGTCGATAGGTCTTCATCATCCTTCATCCTCCCGCTGTCTGGCCTGCCATCGAAGTGTAATGACGTCCACAGCCTCCTGTGACAGCCAAGACTTTTTTACCTGAATTTGCAAGCCAAGAGTTGTTCCAGCTGCGTCGGTAACTTCAGTTTTAAACGAGTCCCACATTACTTCAATAACCGAAAGGTGAAACAGGTGTTCAAAACGGTTTTTAATCTCAACTGCGTATCATTTTATGATCACATTTGTATCAAGACTGCGGAGATTTAGCGTTGCAATGCGCTTGTGAACCTTCTGGAATTTCAGCTTAAAACGCATTGAGATAGCTAAAAATCCCATCTTGCGTGTCTTAATTCAAAAATTTTTGTGCTACTTTTTTTGAGAAAGTATGATTTACATTCCAGCTACTCAAATATTAAAAATATAAAAGGAAAAGTTTTACTTTTCAAGAGTAAAAGTAGTGCAGAATCGTGTATTTCAAGCTCTATGTCCCCTGTAATATAATTTTTCTTTTGCGACCTCACTTTCTGTGTTTTAATTGATTCAAGGTTCAAATGGCTCCTTATTTCTGTCTTAATGATAGATATTGTGAAAATCGGTGCTGTATGGCATTTCTAAGAAAAAATTACATAGAAAAGAAGGAAAGTTGCGTCAATTCATATATCTACTTTTTAGGAAGAAACTAAATACCTTTTTGTACCCGGATGCACTTCTAGGATTCTGAACATTCAAATGGATCTTTCAGAATTGATATGCTGTTATGCTATTAAATTTTTGTACAAACCCAACATTTTTTCAAGGACAGATCGTGGCGTATCGTAAGTCAATAATAGATTCCCTTTCCTTATTAACTTAGACTTAGGTTTTTCCCACACCGGCTGGCGCATAAGGCTACAACGGTGCCTCTTCACGACGAAATCTCTTGTGCTTTAGACCAAGGATCTCCAAACGACGATGTGGACAGCGCAGTATCCTTCTCAAGGCATCAGCCAAGTGTTACCCTTTGTCGTTCACGTCATCTGATGCTAGGAGGAGTCCAACGCCACACATCATGATGGAGAAAATCCTTGCCGATCATGTGACCCCAATAACGCTATTGGTTACTTGTGATTCTATTGGTCATGAGTGGCTGCTTTGTCTTTTCACATATAAAGGCGTTAGTGACCTTATCGGTCCATTGGATACTATAGATGCGTCGAAGACAGATATTCTCGAATCCCTTGTTTCGCTTTTCCAGCTGCTTGGTCACCGCCCAAAATGCGCATCCGTACCTTAGTGCGGTGAGGGCGTTGATGTTGAAGAGTTGGAGCTTCAGCTCCGACTCATTCCTGTTCTTGTAAACTGCAATTAGGAGGCTAATTCAAAAAGATTAAGAAGTACTATTCTTCTATGACTATTTTGGGAAAATAAAGACATTTGAAAAATTTTCTGCAAACTGTATTAGAAAGGTATAATGATGTCTATCGACAGAAATACGCCTTTGTATGAGTTTCAAATGGGCCTAAACATACATGATCAGTCTTGTTTAATCATTAATTAAAAATCATTTTCCACAAAATATATTTTTCAAAGAAAAGTAAACAACTCCATTAAACCGAAAATAAGCAAAATAAAATAATCTAACAAGCGTGAAACTACCACAAATCAGCATCGATAGATATATGAAACCCAAAACGAACAGAAATTATAGTAAATAACCGAGTCAAACTAAAAACAAGGAGAAATTAACATGAATAGGGGTCAAAACCCCTATGCCTTCCCAAGGCCAGAACATAATTTGCACTTTAAAGAAAAAATATAAATGTTTTTACTTGTATAGCTTTAATAAATCAAATAATATTAACCTTTTTATTAATAAATATCAGTATATGCATATATATGCATATACTGACAAGGTAAATTCATTTGTATTAATCGAATTTTAATTGGATGTGTTTGGGGAAATGGTGGGCATGAGAGAGGGATTAGTTGCCCTCCAAACACTTCCGACTATTAAAAAGGGCACTAGTCCTTTAAATTTCCAATCGAATGAGCCCTTTCAAAAGTTTCTACGGCAACACTTTCTATAAAAACCTTATATGCCCAAAGGGCATAACTCACAACCCTTACCCTGAGGGCTGTGAGGGGGGTTGTTATCGTCAAACACCTAATTTCCAGAACTTTCAACAACGTTGAACAAAATGGCTGTCTCCAAATTTTGGTTGGATGTGTTTGGGGAAATGGTGGTTGTGAGAGGGGGGTTAGTTGCCCTCTACTTTCTATAAAAACCTTATATGCCCCCAGGGCATAACTTACAACCTTTTTCCTGAGGGCTGTGGGGGAGAGTTATCCTCAAAAACATAATTTCCGGACCTTTCAACTACGTTGAATAAAATGGCTATCTAAAAATTTTTATTGGATGTGTTTGCGGAAATGGTGGGTGTGAGAGGGGTGTTAGTTATCCTCCAATTACTTTCGACTACTAAAAAGGGCACAAGCCCTTCTAATTTTCAATGGAATGAGCCCTGTTTGAAGTTTCTATAACATCGTTATCTATAAAAACCTTATATGCTCCCATGGCATAACTTACAACCCTTGCCCTGAGGGCTCTGAGAAGGTTATCATCCTCAAACACCTAATTTGTAAAACGTTTAACTACGTTGAACAAAATGGCTTTGTAAAATTTTTGATTGGATGTGTTTGGGGAATAGGTCGGAGTGAGAGGGGGGTTAGTAGACCTCCAATTACTTTCGACTATTAAAAAGGACACTAGCGCTTTGAATCTCCAATCGAATGAGCCCTTTTTCAGGTTTCTACGACAAAACTTTAAATAAAACCTCATATGCCCCCAGGTCATAACTTACAACCCTTACCCTGAGGGCTGTGGGGGGAGTGTCACCCTCAAAGATATAATTTCCGGACCTTTCAACTACTTGGATGTGTCTGGATGAATGGTGGGCGGGGAAGGGGTGTTGGTTGCCTTTCAATCACTTTCAACTATTAAAAAGGGCACTAGCCATTTCAATTTCCAATTAAATGAGCCCTTTTTGAAGTTTCTACGACAACACCTTCTATAAAAACCCCATATGCCCCCAGAGAAAAACTTACAACCCTTGCCCTGAGGGTTATGGGAGGGGGGGGTTGTCATCCTCTCAAAAATATGCTAAAAAATATAATTTCCAGAACTTTCAATTACGTTGATTAAAAGGGCTATCTCAAACTTTTGATTGGATGTGTTTGGGGAAATGGTGGGCGTAGACGGGGTGTTAGTTGTCTTCCAATCACTTTCGACTATTAAAAAGGGCACTAGTCATTCCAATTTCCAATCGAATTAGTCCTTTTCGAAGTTTCTACGACAACTCCTTTGATACGAAGTGTCCTGGTATGGAAAAAAAATTCATTCGATACAAAGTCCCCAAAAATGTTTTGAGGAATGGTGGGCGTAAGAGGAGCGTTAGTTGCCTTCCAATTGCATAAACCTATTAAAAAGAGCACTAGCCCTTTGAATTTCCGGTCGAATGATTCTTTTTTCAAGTTTTTACGACAACGCTTTCTATAAAAAACCTTATATGCCCCCATGGCATAACTTACAACCTTTGTCCTGAAAACTTTGGGGGGAGTGTCCAGCTCAAAGATATAATTTCCGGACCTTTCAACTGCGTTGAACATAATGGCTATCTCAAAATTTTTACTGGATTGTTTGGGGAAACTTAAAAAGGGCAATATCCATTCCAATATCCAATCGAATGAATCCTTTTGAAGTTTCTACGACAACTCCTTTGATATGAAGTACCCTGGTATGGAAAAAAAATAATTTGGTCCTAAGTCCCAAATAATTTTTGGGGTAATAGTGGGAGCGAGATGAAGGCTAAATCCATTCCCATTACTTTCAACTATTAAAAAGGGCACTAATCCTTTGAATTTCCAGCCGAATGAGCCTTTTTTGAAGTTTCTACGACAACACTTTCTATGAAAATCTTATATGCCCCCAGGGCATAACTTAAAACCCTTGCCTTGAGGGCCTTGGGGGGGGGGGGGGTGTCCTCCTCAAAAACATAATTTCTATCTTTAAATCAACTATGCTGAACAAAATGGCTATATCAAAATTTTGATTGGGTGTGTTTGAGGAAATGGTGGTCGTGTAGGGATGTTAGTTGTCCTCCAATCACTTTTGACTATTAAAAAAGGCACTAGCCATTCCAACTATAAATCGAATGAGCCCTTTTCGAAGTTTCTGCGGCAAGTCCTCTGAAACGAAGTGTCCTGGTCTAGAGAAAAAAAACAACACATCGTGCCAATATCGTTCTTTAATTAGGCAGCGCGGATGCGCTTCCTAAGATTAGTCTTTTTCCTATTAAAGGATGTTCAACAAATAACGGTAAACCAACAATGGGTTCAGTGACAGATTCAACTGATAAGAATTTCTCTCTGTGCAGATGTTTTTGCGCACACCAAAACATGGTTGTCACATAATCTGAAGTTGTTTCACCTCTTACTTCTTATGTTTTAAGCTCGAAAGACAATGTGAAGGGTCGCAAAAGCTGTGACTGAGAACTGCACGTGTTCTACAGGTCAACTAATGGTCCTCATTGTTTTAAGTGAGATAAGATATCACCTAATTTTAACCTATGTAAGGAAACCAAAGAATGAAAAGTAAATAAAGAACTAAATTGACAAAAGGATAAAGGATAATTTTTAGTCAGTGAATAACCTAAACAAAGCAGATACTTGGGTAAAGACCTCAGCTAACCCTTCTTCAGTGCTCCAAAAAACATATACCCCCTCTAAAGTACATAAATACCAAAAAAAGTATTTTTGTGAAAAGTTGAATCTTGCACATTCTAAGACAGCTAATTGATTTTTCATGGGATAAAACCGTCAACTGGAGGGTTTGAATGGTTTAAAACACAAAGCAGACGTGATTTTCACAGTGATTTTCGTGTTTATTCATATAACCTTGGCTAACAATTGCATGAATGCTGATTGCTGCAGTGATTACCATGGTTATTGACAAATCAAAATTTTCGAAATACATTATCTCTCTCTCTCTCTCTCCTCTCTCTCTCTCTCTCTCTCCCTCTCTCTCTCTCTCTCTCTCTCTCTCTCTCTCTCTCTCTCTCTCTCTCTCTCTCTCTCTCTCTCTCTCTCTCTCTCTCTCTCTCTCTCTCTCTCTCTCTATCTCTCTCTCTCTCCGTGTCTCTCTCTCTCTCTCTCTCTCTACTCCATCATCACTGTGTTATTTACAAGACTCCCCCCCCCCAAAAAAAAGCTACAAAAGCTTGAGTTCTGCTAAGAAATGATTTAATATAGGTGATAGGTTGGCAAGACTACGTGTGAAGAGGGCATCTAGGTCTACTAGATAGGAAGGAAAGGGACCAATTATCATGTCGGTTTTCTTTGATCCGTTGGGTTATTAATATTAGTTACATAATTTTTTTCATTTACTGTTGCATCTAAGTCGTCGATCAGTAACCCAACCGCTCCTCCCCCTTGGCTAGAGTGTAAGCTGAACCCACATAACATAGTTTCTGCTTATGTTTATGCAAACCTATTGAGCAAGAAAAAGGTAAAAAATGAACTATTTGTCACCCTCTTTTTCCCTGAATTTTCTGCTTACCCCTATGTAATGTTTGCACCCAACAGCTTCTACAATAGTGAAGATGATGAAACTTGCTATTTTTTCCAATAAGCAATATATCTCATTACTGGGAAGCGTTAGTAATTCTTGGTTATATTTCCCTGGGAATTTATGCTTTGTTCTAGTTTGCTTATAAGTAGTGGGGTGAGTGGATCCTAACTATAACATAGTACAAGGTATAGCTAATACGATCCGTAATAGTAATTTTTTGTAGTTCAACATTGAGAATCATAGAAGTACATATCTTTTTGTGTATGAACATAACAGGAATCTCGCTCCCCCTACATTCTGGTCTTGTCTGTATATATTTAATTGTGAAAAGCAATTCTGATTGTGTTTAAAGTTTCTGCAGGTCTTACTTTGTAAAACACAATACTTTGTGCATTCATGCAAGGGTTTATCGAAATCTTCAAACGGATCATAGCAATTATGGTTTGTTAAACTTAAATGACAATAAGTCTTAAATCACAAGAATTATTTACCATGGAAAATTGGCAAGTCATGACGTTGCATGTCAACATAGGTGATTATTTTCTATTGTTAGTACATTTATATACAAGTCGTCTAACGAACGGGTAGTCTTGTGGAGTTACATAATCTACTTTTAACGTGTGTTTTAACGTGTTAATTTAATCTCAAAACAAGTCACAATTTTTTATACCTGAGTATGTTACACATGGTTTAAAATGTTACACATTAACATTTGTTCTTTCAGTGCTTCGATTGGAACAAAACTCCATTTCTGAAATTCTGCCCCATATTTATACAAAAGTCAAGACCATAAAAGTTGTGATTACAAAAAAAGTGAATATAAGAAGAAAAAATAGAAAAATTGACAAAAAAGAATAAGGCGTAAAAGTGACACATTGTAGCTTGTGAGCTAGTAATATAGGTAAGACTTTATGTCATATAATTTTTTTTGAATTAGTGCTATTTTGTCATTTGTTTTCACCAACACAGTCAAAAGAAGTCATAACTGCGCGTTAGGGGAGGGGGGAGGGTAGTAGAATACCTCCCTAGAGGATTCCTTTCAAGGAAAATATAAAAACTTAAGGCTCACAAGAGCACTCTCTTATTATTTCAGACCCTCTCATTAGAAAAATCCTCTTATATTCACTCCCTCAATGATGGCTGTGTGCAGGGGCTTTTTTTTTTGGGGGGGGGGGGAGGGGGGTGAGGGGGTCAATATCTACCAAATCATATTATTGAGTTAGGAATAAAGTGAATACACCATTCAATGCCTTTTTTTAAACTTATTATGAATATAATAAGCATTTCTATCGGAAATGAATTTCCGCCCCCCCCCCCTATATAGGGGATTCCTAACCCAACCAAACCCTGAATTGGCATATTTAGGGGGAGGGGGGGGGCTAAAATTCATTTCCGATAGAAATGCTTATTATATTCGTAATCAGCATTAAAAAAGGCATCGAATGGCGTATTCACTTTAGTCCTAACTCAATAATATGATTTGGTAGATATTGACCAGTGAGGGGGGGTATCCCCCCTAATATTGTGCAGCAAAACAATTATTATATATCCCATGGCCCTTGACTGTCCGGATATGGACCCCTCTTACCCTCCCAATAAAAATACTGGAGATTCGCCCCTGGGTGTGTGGATCTTTGTTTATACTTGCAGCTGCAAACAGCGTGAATAGGAGGGAAAGTGGGGAGAACTTTGGAAGTTAAAGGACCAAAGACCCATTATTTGGAACTTCCAACCGCCTCTCCCTATCTGGGAGAATCTTCAGGTTCTCTTTTCAGTCCGTTCTTTGGTTACAGCCAATCCTGTGTGTATATGGGATAGGGGAATGTAAACCATCCGAGAACTGCTGCTTGGTGTTTTTTTTTTTTTTTTTTTTTTTTTTTTTTTTTTTTTTTTTTTTAGTGATATGAGTTGCAAAAATTTGAATATTTTGCTCTAAAACATGTTTTATCCAAGCATCGCTCCCCTCCCACCTACATTTCGAAAGATATTGTCATACTCCTTCAGGACTTCTCCCAAGATCTTTGGATGTCGGTCCCGAGCTTCGAATATTGGGTATTGTTATTATGATTTACGGTACTTAGGCGTTATAGTGACCACATCCAAGAAGTGAAGCTTTTTTTTCTTTTTTAAATGAAGCATACCAAAATATTATGAAAATATAATAATTTAGTAACAAAATTATGGAAACTGCAACAGAAAATTATGGAAAGCAAGGCGCCCAGAACGCATTATATTAAACATCTAACCTAACTTAACCAACTCTATATATTAAATATTTAATTAATATATACCTGCATAGTAGCCACTTAAACTAAGCTTATTCTCCCCAATGCAGACAGAGAAACCGGTTTTACTCAGATCAAGAACGACAGTGTGGTCGCTATAACACTAAAGTACCTTATTTACTTATTATTATTGCTGTTTTTTTTTTAAATATTGTTATTATTGACATATTGTTAATAGTCATAACTGTTAAATTTTAAATAACGATTAGAATTGATATATATTATTATTTTATTGTTAATAATATTGTTATTATTTTAAACATTATTATTATTTAACATCTTCGGGTCGTTTTCATAAGACAATTTCTAATATTGTTAGATTCTCAATGGTAGCCCTGTTTTGAGCACAATTAACACTGAAACGACGTAGAAGAAGATAGAACTGGCTGACTTGTCAGTCGGAAAAAACATAGGAATTTATTTCGGGCAGCCAACCTCGTCAATTCAGCAAAAAACAGGAGAATTAAATAGCAATTATAAAAAGAGGAGCATTGGAAATTTTTTAGAAAATTCCAGGAATTTTGTATAGGTACCCTCCTCCTCTTGCTGACGTGCCTGGTGACCAGCTATTTGCTGTCTGAACGTTACAAATTTTGGTTTCACCCTTGTAAACCAGAAATTAGTGAAAGCTTGTCTTTGAGAAAGTTTTGCAACATAAGCTGAAACAGAGCGAAAACCAGTATCTTTACAAAATAAATAACTATGCCAGTCTTGTTTTCTTTTCTAAAAAAAAAAAAAAAACTACGGAAAATTTCAAGGAGGTTTCTGTCTCCACTATTTAATCCCATTATCGCATTTGAGCTCAAAGAAAGGAGTCTTTAAGGGTTCCCCTAGATGGCGGAAGTTTAAGCGTACGGTTATGGTCATTTTTTTCAGAAGAAAAATTTATTTAGAATACTACAAAAATGTCATTCACCCATATTCTTGCTCCCCAGGCAGGGGGGGGGCTACTCTTTGTCAGAACCCATACTTCAAAAATAAATTATATCGCCATAACAGTATTGTAAACCACACAAAGTTTCGATTTAATGTTGAAACTTTGTGAATTAATCAAAAACAAGTATCTACAGCATCATTGCAAAAGGGAAAAAACTGGAACTGTCTGTGTTGCCACTTATGCCGCATTTCGCGGCATTACGCCGCGATTCTGAGAGAAATGCCGCATAAAATTTTGATCATGCCGCACGCCACGATTATGCCGCGAAATGGCTTTTTATACCGCACTTGTTCCCGTATGTAAAATTTGTCCAACTTTAAGTTTCTTATCTTTCACAAAGGTCTTTCTGGCATAAAATGGGGATTTCAAAGACGCATCTGACTTGTTTTGTGGATGTCGACTACGGACCTTATTTATTGACCCGTCAGCGGTCGGTAGCTTGTCCTTTCGGAGGCCAGTGTGTTTAACGGGGGTTGAGTTATTTTGCGGCTTTGATAAAACTTTGACATTTGATTTTCTCAGTTCATCTCATGACTTCATGACCTCTTTCAGCTCAGTCCAAGTGTTTTCAAGTTAGCAGTAAGGACCAGACAGACTTGTCTTATTTCACAGGATTGTCTGATGGTAAGTAGTAACTATATTTCAGTAGCCTAGGCGTCGTAAGAACCGTTATTAGCCAAAATGTAGGGGGGGGGGAGGTATTTATCGACGGGCTGGTAATTTTTACCGACTGTTTTATCCAGAAAAAAACGACGAATATTGAGAAAAAGCGACTGTGTTGACGAAAATTCGGCTGATTTTAAAAAAAACAACTATTTTCAAGGAGAAACCGACTGTTTTTAAGAAAAATCTACTGTTTCCAAATAAAAAATTGACTGTTTTCACGAAAAATAGCGGCACTGTGCATTGACTCGGCTACATTTTAAAGACTGGCCGACAATATTCGGGGGGGGGGGGCCCTCCCCCCCCCTCCCACCTATTCGTTATGGCCCTGGATGTAATCAGGTCAGAAAGAGTTTATTGAGCCAAAAAGTACTGGCCTATCACAGGGGATGGGTGGCTTCTATGATCTGTTTTCTGTTTACCAAAATGCGTGTTTAACTAGTTGCCAGTTCGTTACTTTATCATTTCAAAATTAGAATTCATCATATGGTATCAACGAGAGGTGTAGTTCTTACCGAAAGTTTTGAAAGCCCGATTCTCATTAGAAGAGATCATCAAAATCACGATGATATAACAGCTAAAAAATAATTTTTTTTTCGAAATTAGCAATTTCCTTGTTAGCACTTGTCGACTGTGCCCAGCCTTTCTACTCTCCGACGCGGCTGGCTGGACGCAAAATATCTGATAACTGAATGTGCCTCTGTGAAAGTGAAAAAAAAAGACCAAAGGTTCTAAGGGATCCCAAAAATTCAATATTTAATCCAGACATTGGATTTTTTCTTCGCTAGATCCAGTCTTTGCCAGATTCCTTGAAATTTATTACTCTTAAAGATCTAGAAACAGATTAAGGTCAAATGGCTAATCCTCTGAGGAAACCAAGTTCAGATTTGGATTCAGCATGTGTGTTTACCTCTATAAGTCATATCTATTTTGACGATACCGATCGAAACGATCCTGCCTACTGCCAATTTTCCGGTTTCGCCGAAATTCCAGAGCTACTTGTCTTGCGAAAAATTGAAGCTCAGAAACGAATTTAGCGTATCCTCTTACCCCTATTTCCAACATCTAGTCAACTTGAAATAAAAGCCAGATTCCGGACGAAATATATGTCCGGCTAAAAAGCGATTGTCATATACGGTTTCAACATGCCCTCTTACCCCGAAATCGAACATCTTATCAACTTCAAATAAAACTTTTACTTTTAACAAACTTTCCGGTTTTGGCCGGATTCCGGGCGAACAACTGGTCCGGCGAGAAGATGGTTTTCATTGCCGTGTTCAGCATGTTTTCTTACACCATAAACGACTATTTCATTATATGTTTTAAAATATTTTGTCTGTCCCTTAATTTGAATCCCCACCCCTAAGTGTAGGGCTACAGAGCCCATCTACGAACTCGATCTTTCCCTTGACCCAAAGGATCCTTCCACTGAGTTTCATCAAAATATCTCATTCCCTTCGACAGTTATCGTGCTTAGGCTATCGTTAGGCTATAGTTATCGTGTTTTTGCAGTTGTCGTGGTATCTGGCCAGCTACTGATATTCAGATATCACGGTCCGACCGTGGTATTTGCTCGTGGTATCTGAAAAGTCATCTCATTTTCATCAAAGTTTGTCAAATTGGTGAGAAAGAAGTTCAGCACTTAGTTATGTAACTGGATATCAGTTTTTCTTTTGGGATGACTTTTGAAAAGTGCAATTTCGGCAATATTATAGTCATTTTTCGCAGTGGACCGTTTATCAGATATCACGGTAACTGCAAAACGACTAACTGCAGATAGGCAGTTACCGTGGTAACAGGGGTATCAGCAAAAACGCAACATATGTGTGTTTACGTCATATCTACTGTGATTCGACGTCATATCTGCTTTGACGAAACTGATCAAAACTTCCTGTCTTACTTCTGCCAAATTTCCGACTTCAGCCGGATTCCCGGCGAAGGATTTATCCGGAAAGACCAAAGGGTTCTCGGCAGGCTGGCGCTGGAAGAAATTAAACTAATGCAGGTTCGTTTCTTTCACCAGCAAGTCAATCCATGTAAAAAAGGACATAATAGCTAAATATTTCTCTTGTTTATGGACCAAAGGTGTTACAACAAAATGGCAGAAGTGATAGATATCGATCAGGAATATGAGGACGGTGAAAAAGACTTGGACGATAGTGAACCCTCCAACAAAAATCGAGGATCACAAAGAAAAGGGCAGACCAAAGGTACAAGACTGAGTGGGAAAGAGAATATGACTTTAAGGAATGGTTACGAAAAGGAAAGGTGCAGACCGGCCAAAACAGTGGATATTTACCTCACTGTCTTTACTGCGAAAAGGATTTCGTTTGTAAAAAAGGGAAACACGACGCAAAAAGGCATAAACAGACCAAAGCTCACGAAGAAAATAAAAAAGCGAGGACAACTTCGTCTTCTAAGACCATGCCATTGAGTCTTAATCATTCCGGCGATTCAAAAATCAAAAGAGTTGCTCCCGTTGAAGTGAAGCTAGTGACATTTCTTGTTGAGCTCGATGTACTTTATTTGGTTTCTGTAGAATTGCTGAAACTTATGAAAAGTTTGCCAGAACTATATCTTCTAGGCCAGGCTACTCTTGGTAGAACTAAAGCAATTAATATTGCTCGACAATCGTTGGCCCCTCATTTTCATGTAAAGCTTCTTGAAAACCTGAAAACGAATCTTTTCTCCGTAGTAATTGACGAGACCACAGATTCCTCTGTAGCCAAACAACTTGCTGTTTGTGTCAGCTTTAGTGACAAAGCAATGAATGTGCATGTAGATTTGCTTGCTCTTGTTAAATGCAGCGACGGGTTAGCGTCTGGTCTATTCAACCAGCTAGTGAAGGTGATGAATGATGTCAAGAAGGTAGGTGTTCCTCTACAAAACTGGGTCGGATTCTGCTCTGACACAACGAATGCTATGATGGGGATAAACCACTCAGTCGAAACACTTGTTGAAGGGAAATATCCCTGGGCTACAGTTGTGAAATGTAGCTGCCATCTGTGTGCCCTAGTTGCAAGTCATGCTGGCAAAAAACTGTCCAAGAGCCTAGAAGATCTATTTCGGACTGTGTGCAATCACTTCAGGCACAGTGCAGAACGCCAAGATGCATATAGGAAGGAATTTCAAGTCTTTACTCAAGTGAAACAGCACAGATTCCTTGCTTTGGCTCTAACACGCTGGTTGTCGTTTCAAAACTGTGCAGGCCGTATTCTCGAACAGTGGGATATGGGATATTCTTACGTTGTACTGGGACTCGTTGGTACTTGATGATCCCTCGCATGCTAATGATCATGTAAGAATGACACTAAACAACCCACACTCGAGGGTTATGATGTGTTTTGTCGAGTACGTGTTGGGAGAGCTAATTGATTTCAACGTCATCTTCTAGTCTGAAAAACTCCTTGTTCACCTCTTGAAAACCCAGATGAAAAAGCTTCTTTGGACATTAGCCATTATCTTTATAAAGCGTTGATATGTTAGAACAGTCAACCCTTTTGACATCAATCTGCATGATAAAGTTAACTAGCCTCCCGACAAAACTGCCTATATCGGCTACAAAGGTTACAATTTTCTTGCGGGTCTTGAAACAAGAGAAGTTACCAGTGGCCGTTTTGTTGCGGAAAGTCTCCATATTCGTCGTTCCGCGAGGGATTTCTTCGTCAAAGCTGTTCAACAAATTCTTGACCGTTTTGCGTTCTCTAAAAAATCTATGACCTGGTACACTTGCTTACCCCAAGCTCTAGTTATGAACTGAAAGTTCCCAGTCTTCGTTAGTTCTTCGACTACTATGATTCTGCGCTTTGGAATAAAGCAAAGCAAGAGCACGAATGGCGGTCTATACCAAGGGTAGCTCTACCTAGTACTGTTGATCTCCCTGACGTAGACGACATGGACATTGTCGTTTACTGGCGCCACATCTTGCAAACGAAGTCACCAAATGGTTCAGTACTTTTTCTCACTCCCTTTCTCAAACGTTATTGCCGAGCGTCTCTTCAATTTGCTCAAGGATGTGAAAACTGATAATCGAAACCGACTGAGTGCAGTGACTCTTTCGGCAACACTGAAAACCAAGTGTTGCCTTAAGCGCAATTCTAAAGGAGGGCTTGACTCGGGAAAGTCAGTGCTAGAGCTAGAACCCGGAATAGTCAAGCGTGTACTCAAAGTGAAGGCTAGTGCCTCTTCTCGTGACTGTAACATTTTGAACCAAAGCATTGTGTATGGTCTGGCCAAAGATATTGTTTGTGACACACGTGAACAGTCCGATTCCGATTAATCTTGTCTGTTTGTCTTATATTATTTATCTGAAATTAATCTTGTCTTTTTGTCTTGTATTATTTATGTGGATGTTCCTTCTTGAACCTTTTGATATTGATTTTGATTAAAAATAAATTGAAAAAGGTTGAGAAACCAGAATCTAACTGCCCATCAATTACTCTATTTGATGAGGTTGAAGGACCAAGGGAATATCACTTTTAATTCCTTCACTATTCGCTTCACATTTATACGGTTTTCTCACCGTGGACTTTCCCTGCTGTGGTACCTTTGCATTTTTATTTCTATTGCGTGCCTGACGAAAACCATGAACGACAAATGTGTGTTCACAGACTGAGCTGACCATGCTTACCTTTGACTGCTAAAAAGAAGGATATACAGCACGTGTTTTCTCAAATTTATGACAGCTCTTCACCACACTTCACTTGACACTGAATCAACATTCTTATTAAAGCGAGATTTTTCACCCATTCTCTCTCAAAAATAAAAAACACAGCTTTTCCGAGAATTTTGGGCATACCGCGGTTTTTACCGCATTTTGGTTCAAGGATGCCGCGGAAATGCCGCTTTTTGACAAGGCCGGCACCACGGAGCGGTGCCGGTCGAGTGGCAACACTGGGAACAGTCGCCAGCAATTCACTATCTTATTATGAGAATATTTTATTCTTTTTTAGGAAACCGGGAGGTAGGCTTTTATGAAACAGGTTGGTAATTCAGATATAAATACTGAGCACGTGGTAGTGGCGTGAAAACTGAATGAACTGTTGACATTAAATTTGTTACTTCCTTTCATTATGTCTAAATCGCTATTGTGTAGCATTGTTCAATCCCCTACCTTGTCAGAAGATTACTCCTTCATGTTGGCCCAATGGTGATTTGGGTGTTCTATATCAACTACGTGCTCTTTTTCCGCTGTATCTACCCCTTCCTTGGGGAAAGAAATTGTTACTAAGGGAACTTGCGTATTTAGTATTGACAGTCGAGGACATTTGACGGGGCTCTAGGTGTCTTCTCTCTGGAATCTTAAGAGTTTAACGATTTTCTGAACAATTTAAAAATAGTTATTTAATTTAGCTTTTCTCTATTTTTTCTTTAATTCATCCTCGCACCTTAACAAATTCCAGCGTACATACCTACAGATATCTACAGCTATACAACACTTTCAGACTGACACGCAAATTGAATTCCCTAATTGGAGTTACGGTATATTTTATGCAAGAATTAACTCTTCGCTGACCCAAGATTGAAATTCCGAACTCGTCTGAATGTCCCCCCCCCCAAAAAAAAAATCCAGAAAAATAGATCTTGAAATCTTGAGTTCCGTATTGTTTGCTTTTAAATAGAACAACCGATTTTATTTGAAGTCTGAATTGTAGCAATGTACAAAAGAAATTGCAAGTCTTGAATCTTTTCATAAAACTTCTAACACCTCCTCATAAGCAAAGTACTTGATTGGGTTAATTCGTCCAAAGAATGTCTGAAGAGTTTCATGTTGCATGTGCATTATCAACTATACCTTTGATGTCAATGCCCCAACGAATACTGCACAAGTTTTTACTCATGCGTCAAAACTATAGAACAGGATATTAATCCTAGCTATTCCGGAAATGAGTTTTCAGAAAACAACGGAAAAATGGATGTGCCAAAAATACTTTTTACTAATCTCTGTATCTACAACGTGTCTGTTCTAATTACCTTTAAGGTGACCTTGGACGATTTTTAGCGGCTATGGAGCATCCATAGACTGTCGGATTGCGGTTGTGAAGATGCACCTTAACTAAAATGGGGAAAAAAAACTAAAAGCTTATATGACACTTGATTCTAGCAGCAAATGCTCCATAAGTCACCGAACCTCTTAAATACGTAACTAGAAACCTAATTGTTAATCGCTGCCAAATTTAACTGAGATCCAATATGCCCTTGTGGTGGATGCAGGTGACAAAAATGCAGTACTTCTCTCACTGATCAGATTGAGTTCAGACACCTGGAGTACGGAGTACGGACAACTTTAGTTGTTGGCCAGGTTCGATCGAATTATGTCTGCTCCCTTAGCAATTAGAGCAATGTCAAGAGATTCCAAAACCTCTATTCCTGCTCATGCAAATTTTGGCTCAGGTACAGAATCTACAAATGCACAACCTTGAGCCTTTTACTTTCCACCAAGTTTAATCTGTCACTCCCTTTTGGAATAGGCATATGTGCTAATAGAATGAATTTAGGATCCCTCCACCCTTTCTTTCTTTCTCCTCTGAGGTTCTACAGGACCTTGAATCCGAAAAGGAATAATTTCCACGGCAATTGTTGCTTCTGACTAAGTTTAGTTGAGATACCACAACCCATTTCGGTAGAAATTCTGCTGACAAGAATTCAGTGACCTCTCTACCTTCACAAACTTATGAACCCTCTCCCCTTAGAATGGTCAGATTGGGTCCACACTGCAAAAAAAATTAAAATAACCCTCAATTTTCACAAGGTTCTTTTTAAATCCAATAAATCAATATGGCAGATGCTCTGATCATAATGAGATAGCCCCCTTTTCTCATTCCCGATAGAAAAAGGATCAGGTATTGAACTGCCCCCTCCCCTGCGAAAAGAGGTGCAGATAGGCAAGGCCATATCCATGAGGGCTTCTGGGTTTTAACCCCCTTCCTGAAATTTTGTCCGACTCGTAAAAAAGTAACAGAAATGATTATAAACAAGTTTTGACGCGTTCTGTAAAGATTTTTTTTGTGAACGCTCCCTCGTCAAAAAAATAAACCTTAACCTACAACAATCCTGGATACGTCCCTGCAGGTAGCATATTAGTGTTTACTTTCCATCAAGTATGGTTGGCGTTTGACAACTTCTTTTTTCGTTGATGCCATCACAATCCGGCATCCGTGATCCGTAATTTTTCCGTGATCTTTTAATTTTCTTCTTTTTGTTGATGCCATCAACAAGAGGCTACAACCTTACCTAACTCCTCCTCTCCTTCCATAAGCAGGTGCTTATGGGACCTAACTTACCTAACTTACCTAACTAACTCCTCCTCTCCTCCCATAAGCAGGTGCTTATGGGACCTAACTTACCTAACTTACCTAACTAACTCCTCCTCTCCTCCCATAAGCAGGTGCTTATGGGACCTAACTTACCTAACTTACCTAACTAACTCCTCCTCTCCTCCCATAAGCAGGTGCACTTGATTCAGCTTGCAGCTGCACTTGTCTTATCTAATACGAAATTTTAGAAGCTTTGATCAATGTACAAATAGAAAAGTAAAAGATTATGACACGCACGGTTTCGAGACCGAATTTTTCCGGGAAATGTAGAAGAGATTATAAATGAGATAAATGTAGAAGAGATTATAGCTGCTTTTAGAGGTGGAATATTTATTTTTTCCGTCATGCTATTTAGCAGGCTAGAAAACGCTTGTCTGAAAAATTTTCCATGCATCAAGAAGCTTTTCTTCTCTGTTTCACGGACCTGAGCTTTCTTCTCTGTTTCACGTGTACAGAGAAAACTTTTGACTTTGTATCTCTTACCGTTTTGGAGCTACAGCCTGCCAATCAAGCGAAGCAGAACTAAGAAAGCAAAGGTGCTACCTGGCAACGCAGTCATCAATTAATACCTGGATCCATTAAGTTGTCATTTCAAAGCCAATAAATTCTATCCGTTTCATAGCAAAAAATATTGCAAGATTATTAATGAAAACATTGTAAAGATCTTGCCAATTTCTGTTGCACCTATCTTGAGATCAAATTTCTGCTGTCCATTCATGGAAACTATTTCCAGTTTTATTTGAATGCTAACATTGACTACAGGGAAATGTATTGTTGTTGCGAAATGATTGCAACTTTCGTTCGTATGAATTTTGTACAGAACTACAGATAAATAGAATTATAACATAACTATAGAGGATGTTTGGGGTCTAGATACTCCAGACTAGAAGGGAAACAGTAGCTAATTTTGTCTTTTGAATTGAGACAAGGGTAAGTCTAATTAATCTTGAGATGCAATTAGTCCAGGATAAAATAAAAGTTCAAAATAGGGATAAAATCCTTTTTAATAGACAGTGTACAATAAATTTCACAAAAATACCAGATATTTCGGTAACATATGCAGTGACCGTCATCAGTAGTAACACTGATGACGGTCACTGCATATGTGACCGAAATATCTGGTATTTTTGTGTGAAATTTATTATACACTGTCTATTAAAAAGAATTTTATCCCTATTTTGAACTTTTATTTTATCGCCATGGAAAGGCAGTGTGGTCTCCGAAATTATCTACAATTGGTCCACATGGTCAGTGGTGTAAAGTATTTAACATCAATTCGAGAAGCATTTCCGGGTATCTCCTTTCTTAGTTAGTTGGGCATTTATGCGTCAACGATAGCGGTCCAGGGGGGAGCTCTTGGGACTAAAAGCTAGTCGTGGGAAAGGGGTCGTTCCCAGGGCTGGAACTTCCGTTCCAGGAAAGTTACATTCTTCGCTTATTTCTAAAGGGAGTCCATCTCTCGCCTTCGTCGTAGCTAGTTGTTCTTGTGCTACCTTATTTTCTCTATGTGTATTCTCACGTTATTTAATAAAGACCATGTACCAACGTTTATCGTCTATCTTTGGAATTTACGTAAACCATCACATCTGCCAACATAGAAGGGCATAAACAAAGAACTTAAAAAGAGGTTTACAGAGTGGTGGCAAGCGGTTAAGACTAGTGGAGCATATATCACTAGGGGAAAACCTCCAAGTGACATTTGAGTGACCGTTATAAGTACTTACGACATCTTACGCTACATACTGGCAACATATTGAAGAGCTATTTCGCCCGCTACCAAAATTGCTTGTGATATTGAACGGCAAATACTACAAAAGACTGATAAAAAGGCATCGAAATGTTACGAGGTATTGAACTTTTTTCTATTCAAAGCGCCTTCTTGAGAAACATTTTCTTTTAAATGAACATTTTGAAATAGGCTGTTACACAATGCCTAATATGGATTTCCTCGCGATAGCTTCTACATACTAATTCAAATTTCTACAACTGAAAGTCTCCGGTGGATTTCTACCTTCACTTAGCCATTTTACGTTTGGTGGTTTATTTTACCTGATTTTATACAGTTGACGTGTGATCTACATTTGACAGTTTCCAACCAAAATTTAACATTTTGAATTCGATAATCGAAAATTAATTCTCATTTGTGACTACATTTGACGCTAGTGATTTAATTGAAACCAACTACAATTGGATCTGGAAAGGACTATCTTTCGTAAGTGATTTACCACGATTAAACAACCCAGTAAATTTTATTATACCCTTGCTGTTAGAAGTGAAGTTATTGCCCAAAATTTAGCGTCCGTAATTAAAGAACGGTGTTTAAAACAAATATTTAAATTTTTAGAATAACTGCTTTTCAAATTTTAATCTCAATATGTCAGTTTTTATTCCTATTCTCGATCCGGCGGAAACTGGATATAACAAAAAGGTTGCTTTTGATTTTGTAAAACAGTGGAGGAGAAATGGCATATTGCCACCTCTTTTATTGGACTCAAATGATCCTGATTTCGATCAAGATGAACTTTATGATTACCTTCAAAAGATCAAGACATGGGTCCCAACAAACCCTCCATCTCCCCTGAGCACCACCCCAATTAATCCTCCAATAGAACAGCCTCAACAGTCCCAAGTAATAGGATCGCTAATTGACCCTTTTTTTTAGTAATAACGCCACTCACAAAGTCAGAAAGTGGAAAAATAATTAAGTTTGTTACAAAATTTGTTACAAAGTTACAAAAATTGAGTTTGTTGCAAAGTAAAAAAAAAAAAAAAAAAAAAAAAAAAAAAAAAAAAAAAAAAATTCAGTTGTTGTTAAATTGGTGTGATTCAAAAGCTTTGCGTCATTTTTGGCCCATGGTTTGTTTCGCTCCTTTTTTTGGGAATCTGGATCCCACGATTATAAATTTGTCAAGTTTAAAAGGTGGATTACTTGTAGTATATACCCCAGGCAAAATAGTAGGCAAAATGGTTGCAGAGTTGTAGGCGTGGCTCAATTTAAGGAAAAGGGTTTATCTATTCTATAGAAGGATGCAAAAATTAGGAAGGTCATTTAGGGTGTCCTTAGAAGCCAGGGATGATGGTGTAGTTCTTGGAAGATTTGCTCTAAATTTATTCAAGGAGTGGATCTGACCGTCCTACAAACGGTATTTGTTAGAGAATAGTGCAGAATTTTTTTTTGTTTAGGTGATGCGTATAAGGTTGCAATACAATATGAACAGATAGAACAGATAGTGGGGAAAGGAGACACGTCTTCTTTTTCCAATGAATTTCTTTCTGCGCTGACGAGGGTGAAATTTGGACTCAATGATAATGAGAAGGCACTGCGAGATGGTACTGATTCCTCGCAGGGCGGTTGTTCCCAGGGCTGGAACTTCCGTTCCAGGAAAGTTACATTCTTCGCTCATTTCTAAAGGCAGTCCATCTCTCGCCTTCGTCTTAGCTAGTTGTTCTTGTGCTACCTTATTTTCTCTATGTGTATTCTCACGTTATTTAATAAAGACCATGTACCAACGTTTATCGTCTATCTTTGGAATTTACGTAAACCATCACATCTGCCAACATAGAAGGGCATAAACAAAGAACTAAAGAGAGGTTTACAGTGGTACCCATTCTTAAAAATTTTGGGCGGAGGGGGAGGGGGGAGGTTCTATCATTAAAAATCTAGGAAGGGAGCTAATTTTGTTGTTGCAATTTTTCTCAAGGAAAATACATAAAAAAGGCATTTTTCAACGAAAATACCGGCAAAACTTATTTTTCGAAATCTAAAGGTGGGCAAAAAAAATGTGGGAAGGGAAGGAAGCACTCCCACTCAATTCCCCCTCCAACTGGTGCTTTTGCACCTAGTTGGGATTGCCAAAGTGTGTCATCATATGCAAGATGTAGTTTTTAAAAAAAGACCTGCAATTAACGGAAAACATATTGAGTGAATCAAAGAAGAAAAGAAAAAGGAAATTTTCGCATATATATATATATATATATATATATATATATATATATATATATATATATATATATATATATATATATATATATATATATATATATATATATATATATATATATATATATATATATATATATATATATATATATATATATATATATATATATATATATATATATATATATGGCTTATAAGGCTAATATTATAAAATTGATTCCACAATGAAAACATGTTAAGTACAGGTTACACCAGTAGTGTTTGATTTCCATCAAATTTAGTACTTAAGGATTTCTGAGGCTGTTGATTAAGAATCCGACGTTAATATTGCAATATAGAAATCAGAAATCAAAATACATTAAATATTTGTTACAAACAGTGTCCAGTTTACCCGGCATTGCTCAAATAGCTTACTTAAGACACAGGCAACACAAGGGGGTGGACGGGGGGGAGTGTAATTGTCGAATGAGAAGACGCCTCGAAAATCAATGAAAGTAGACTTGGGGATTAACCAGAAAAAAAAATTAGTGGAAATTACTAAGGTTTCATTGGGAAAAGCTTCAACTACATGGCAGAAAACAACCCTAACTACTTTTAGTTTTTTGTTTTGAAGAGACCCAGCATACCTGCAGTGGGTCTTAAAATTTTCTTTTATATACACCTTTCTTTAGTTCCATAGGTGTGCATCGTCGAAAGTTTAGGAAGGGGGTCGAAAATTTTCCATTTGGATTTTAGTCCAAATTGTCTGGGTTTAGGATATTTTTCTGTACTTAAGAAAAACTAGGATACCTTGAATCAGTAGCTGACGCCGTTACTGCTGATTTTTAGTTCATTACATCCGAAGTGTTCAATGGCTCATTTAGAAGCTATTGACTCTTTGTGTCGGTCTCTTATAAGTTCTTCTTAATAATCTCCATTGTAATCTCCATGGTCGAAAATCCTTACCTGGTGGTTTACAATTTCCCCTCTTGTGTAATCCTCGCCCACCCCCCTTAGCAAACAAAAACTAGAAAACGTGTTTCGAAAAAAAACTGCCTAGTGAAAAATAGTATTTATTTGTTGAATCCTGTGTGTACAATCTCCTAAATATTCTGATGACAGCATACACTTTGGACTCTTTTGCACATATCTTGTGGATCTATAGATGTTGAAATAATAATCCTATATTCGGGCCAGAAGTATAATTTTCTGAAATATCTAACTCCTCACTAGAAATCCAACCCGCTCACTCCTTACACTCCGGTTTTGCCTTAGACATATTATTGTTAAAATTATATTGTTGAATTAAAATTATATTATTATTTAAAATTATAAATCCATGGGTTTTGCACACTATGATTACAACAATAATTAAATATTCAGTATATAGAGGTAGTTAGGTTAGGTATTGAATGTAATTAATTAAAAACACTTTTTCCGCAAAATAAGTTTTTCAAAGAAAAGTAAAGAACTCCATAAGTTGGGCGCAAAACCCCTATGCCTTCCCAAGGCCAGAACAAAATTTGCAATGTTTTAAAACAAAATTTTACTAAAAAAATGTAAATGTTTTTACTTTTATAACTTTAATAAACAAATAATATTAACATTTTGATTACTAAATATCAGTATATGTATATTAAACTGACAATGCACATTCAATTGTATTTTTTCAGTAAAGTACAAATTTGTTCTGGCCTTGGGAAGGCATATGGGTTTTGAGCCCAGCTTATGCTAATTTCTGCTCGTTTTGAGTTTGACTCGGTTATTTATTATAATTTCTGTTCGTTTTTGGTTTCATTTATTTATCGATGCTGATTTGTGGTAGTTTCACGCTTGGTAGAATGTTTGATTTCATTTTTGCTCATTTTTTGTTCAATGGAGTCCTTTACTTTTCTTTGAAAAACTTATTTTGTGGAAAAAGTTTTTTAAATTAATTTCTGTTCGTTTTATATTGACATAGTCTTTTCAGGGAAAAAGAAAAGAATAATTTAAATCTTTTCGTTTTTTAAGACTTTATTGTTTGGCCTGCTATTTGTATGCTGGAGAAAAATTTTCAACAATTTTTAACAGCATACACCCTTTTAAAAATCTTGACACAAATAGTACTGTTTCATTTAGTTTCATACCTCCTCTAGTTGATCTGAAATAGAAAACTTAATATCATTCGCAAAAAAATCTGTTTACTTTCTTTAATAACGTGTATAAACTTACGCTATTTTGATTTGGTTAAATTTTAAGAAAAGAAGTAGCCCCAAAAGTTTGAACATAATACCCTCAGTCGTTCTCGGGATACTGCTGAGATGCCTTATTGGGAATTGGCATTGTCACAGTGCATTTTTATTTAATCTAAGGCAACATTAGTAGTAAGGCAATACTGAATCCGACGAGTGATTGCGTAATAAGCCTTACCACGGGCCAGGCATCTATATATTTGAACCCTACGCCTGAGGCATAGATATGTGTGTAAGTTTCGAATGAATTGGGGTTACCAGGATCATTAGCAAAGAGGTATCATTTCTATAGAAGCTATAGTAATTTAAAATATCATGTGGAATTTGCTTGAAGGTATATACTTTGCGTACGTGCCCATACCAAACAGGTTGGTTATAATCTGTTCTGCTTCAAGTTTTTTCTGGCACAATTAACTGAATTTCTATTTCATGATAAACAGGTTTTTTTTTTTTAGGTTACATCCGTGTTGGAAAAACCGGTGGATCTTTTTTAGAAGCTAATTATTTTTTGTATATATTCAGGTTTCAAATTAGATACCTCAACAGTTTGTAATATTATATTGAACATAAAACATCTGTCATTTTTTGTAATTACATAGAAAAAATGTATAATTCAAAGCAATTTCTGGTGAGTAAAAATTTTCTCATTATTAAAAAGAAATTGTCATTAAGTTAAGTAAGAAATTCTTTCTATACACTATAACTAAGGGTACTTATATACTTAGAAGTATATTGTTTTTAGGAGCTGAAACCTCTAAATAATTCTCCTATAGGTTGAAGCTTACGGCGGCGTTTTTTTTTTTTTTTTTTTTTTTTATAAATAAATCCAGGCCACTCTGCATTTAAGGTGTTTTTTTTATAATGATAAGTTAAACTTTTTAGGTTTTTTTTTGAAAAAAGTTATTATATATATTGAAAAAAAAAAATTTTTTCAATAATTTAAATTAATAAAATAAAATTAATTATTTTAAAAAACATTAATTGCATTTTTTTTTTTCATTTAATTTGAAAAATTAAATACCCCCCCTGATTACCATATTTAAAGCAATATATAAAGGGTCCTCATTCCCTATCACATAAATGAATTTATAAAAATCTCTCCTCGAACTACACAAGACCAGCCCATGCCTGTGAATCTGTTAATGACAGGGACCTCTGACCCCCGTGTTAGCTCCATATCAACTGGACGGAACTTGAAAAGGGAGTGGACTGCCTTATATAATGCCTCAGCTCAAACTACTGAAGAGTGTGACCTTAACCCCCCTCAAGTATTACAAAGGAGTTAAGATATAGAAGTCCAATCTGAATTTGTAAGTATATACATATTTTTTTTGTTTCTATCCCTATTTTCAAAAAATAAGGTAAATTTTCTCAGGGGCATAGCGTTTTAAAAAATTAAAATTTTTTTTTAATATATTTAATTTTATTTCATTAACAAAATTATCTATATAAATAAAGTATTGATTATATTTAATTTATATAACAAAAAAAAAAACAAACAAACTAAAATAAACAAAAATTGTCTTTAAATTGAATATTAAATATTAGACAAAAAAAACAAAAATTTTTAAAAAAAAAAACGAAATTTAAAAAAAATTAAAAAAAAACTGTAAAGCGCACTAGTATAATGTTATTTTAGTTACTAATGCATTTGAATAAATACGCTATACTTATAAGATCTATCATCGCCTTTCAATCCGATATGAATTCTAAGTAGGGTCGTATGCAAATTGGACTTTAAATGGCAAGATATATATCTTCAATAAGCAATTTACACAGGGAAAAAGGTTTTTTTTTGATAATTTCCAAATATGTCTTCGCGGTAATGTTAAGAAACATTATTTGGGTGAAGCCGTTTTTGATAGTTTCATTGAAACACTGAGGTGTTTACGAAAAAGAATTTGCGGTTGTTCTATTTGAACAGTGTTGTGAAGTCCAAGACCCCATCCCCCTACCTCGAAAGGGTATCGATCCTCCTACATCGAAGGAAGCCCCCCGGTTCCCAAGGGTCATCCCCGGGAGAGGGGGAGGGGAGGGAGGGTTCTAAAAAAGGACCATCCAACATTTTAATTGCACTTTAATTGTTGATATGGATGGAGAAAAGAGTTCTTCTCTCTCTTACAAGCATTTATTTAGCCCAGGTCAACTTCAAACAAACCCGTTGGCAAAAGACACAGGAAAATACGGATTATTGAGAAGTTAGCATCATCAACCACCGACATATGAGGTTTATACTTTTAAAAAATACAAAGTTCAAGATTTGAAGCTAGCTTCAGCAGGAGCTTAGGATAGTAGTGGTGACAATTTAGATATAAGGAGCAATTGCCCCCCTATCTTTGAAAAAAAACCTGTTTGTGGTATTTATAATTTTTAAATAAATACAAAGTTAAATATTCGAACCTATATTCAGCAGGAGCTTAGGATAGTAGTGGGGGCAATTGCCCCCCCCTATTTTTGAAAAAAATACCTTTTTGTCATTTATACTTTAAAAAAATACAAAGTTCAATATTTGAAGCTATCTTCAGCAGTAGCTTAGGATAGTAGTGGTGACTATTTAGATATACGGAGCAATTGCCCACTATTTTTTAAAAAATACCTATTTTTTAAATTTACAATTTTTAAATATAAAAAGTTAAATATTTTAAGCGAGCTTAATCAGGAGCTGTGTTTATTTGAGTGGAAACGGTATAATTAAGGGTCACTTGACAAATATAAAAAAAAAAAAAAAAAATACCTTTTTTTTGCATATTAAAATTTAAAAAAAAAAAAATTTAAAAATTCTTAGATATCTTAAGCAGGAGCTTAGGATAGTAGTGGTGACAATTGAGATATAAGGGGCAATTAACTTTTTTTTTCTTCTTGTTTTAATTGTTCAGGTGGTGATGGTAGTGATAGTGGGACAATGGCTATGAGAAATTGACAAAGTTTATTAACTATAAAAAAAATTTACATAAAAAATAAAACTTTTTTTTTCTACAGATTAAAAATATAGCACCACCACCAGCGACACCATTGAGTGATGAGGCAACTACATTTACAGGACCAATTCTGTCACCACCAGCAGAGTTCAGGGATGAGGCTACACTGCTCCGAGAGAATATGGAGTGGGAAAGTGGCTTCCTTAACGATGTTTTTGGGGAAATGGCCAGCCTGGATGACTTAAGCTGTGATATTGACATGTCTGAGGATCCGGGGTGGACAGATAGTTTCATACGTGAATATTTAGATGATGATGGTACAGGTAAATCTGAACCGGGTCCTCATAACGAAATTCCATTAGAGGACAATACAGGCTGGCTCGACCAATTGTCCCCAAACACATTGGAATATGTGCTAGGGGACCTCATGCCACATCCCCCCAATATGATTGAACAGACTGGGAGTGGTGTTATTGATAATTCTCTGTCACCCCCCACCGCTCCACTTAATGCTATAGATAGAAGTAGTAGTAATACAACAGCAACAGTATCCCCTCTTCCGGATTTTTTTCTCTCCAACTCTGCCTTGCATCACACGTTGGTCTACAGCGCCAAATTCGGTGACCCTTTCAACTCTCTAGTGTCGGGGTATATAATAACAGATCCCCTGGCCATTAAACATTCATATACTGATAAGATTCGAGCCATTCTTGAACAGCAAATGGGGGTGTGGGGGTGGGGGTCAGTTTAAAAGCATCAATAGCACTAAAAATATTTTTTTTAAATGAAAGTGCGGGTGAGATTTATTCTAAATACTTGCACACAGAGATGTTGGAAATACACCCGAATTTATAAAATTATGGGGAGGTTTTTCTAAATGGGGATAAGAGTATTCAAAGTCCGTGGGAGACTTATCACGAGGGGGGTAGTGGATCTGTGGTTTTATTTATTGAAAGTTTAAATGTTAATATTTGTAGGTTTAAAAAGGATTTTATTGTAAGAGGGGGAGCGGGGTATATTTAATTAAAATATCATTCAGATTTAGAGGGGGGTCAGGGGATATAACGAATCTGTTTCGATACGAGGCTGCAGTGTTTCAAGTATGCATTTTTGATTGCAGCATACAGGCCTCTGCGCGATGATGCATCTAAGAAGAAGTTGGATAAAATTGCAGTTAATGGTAGGGAAGGTTCAAAGTACCTCAAAGTAAATTTTAATTGTTTAAATTATCAATTTGCCGTGGAACTAAAAATAATAGATATTTTTGATTGGCCTAAAGAACATTTAAAGATTGGTGTCTTGGTGCTGCATTTTGAACCAGACTTTGAAGAGGGTCAGCATTCCGATAAGAAGGGTATATTATTTCCAGTGCGAGCTCCTTCAATTGAATCAGTAGAATATTGGGTGTGGCTTCTATACATCCCACCCACAGACCCTAATTCAATTGGTTATTTTAATCCAATAACGGATATTAGTAGGATTTTATGCGAGGGTAAAAAGGGGAAAGGTGTTTGTTATTACTGTCCAACATGCCCCTCAAGATTTCGCTCTGATTTAAAGTTAAAGCATCACCTGAAACACTGTAAACGTCATGGATACCAGGCTATGGAGACGGTAAGTAGAGATAGAGCGATCTTGCGCTTTAAAAATTTTCAAAATACACTACTGCAGAGCAATAATATTGCTTTAGACTGAGAGGCTTAGCTGAAAGATGTTTTCAATCCGTCAATTTCAAATAGTGTTCAAAGGAATGAAGTCAGAGGGGTCTCTTACGCTCACGCGCAACGAGAGTCCAAGAAGCCCCTGCATGTGTTGGATGTAGTTGAGATGTTGAGTGACGTTGAAGACTTCATGCGCTCGGCATTGGTCAATATAATCAAAACAGTAAACAGTGCAATTTTGCACCTTCACTATACACACTATCCGATGCTCCTATCACCAGATGACATAGCGGCCATTAAAAATCGTAAAATGTGTTGGGTTTGCAAGGGAGAATTTGATGATGGTGTTGGGAATGGGGGGAGGAGGAAGGTGATCGATCATGATCATTTGTGGCAGGAAATTACATCGGGAGGGAGTAACTTTAGAGGGGTAGCACACCAGTCATGTAATTTAAACGTTAGACAACAATATTTCGTACCTGTTTTTATACACAATTCCAATTACGACTTAAAGTTTGTTCTTCCGGCGTTGGCCCGCATTGCCAAGGGGGGAGTTGTAGATGACGCATGGATAGATGGTTCTTTTTCATATAATATCATACCCAAATCATCGGAGAAGCTACTGCTGCTAGAATTCATGTGGAAAACAGTTGACAAGGGCAACAAGTACCTGAATAAAATCTGTTTTTTAGACTCGTTCAGATTCTTTCCCAAATCTTTAAGTCAATTGAGTCAGGTACAGAAAAGTGACAATTTTGATAGCTTCCCCCTCCTCAAACAGCGCGTCCCCGATGATGAAATGTATGATTTATTAAAGTGTAAGGGTATATATCCATATGATTATTACAACTCTGGCTCGAGGCTAGATGAGGTGTCACTACGGCCCATTGAAGCTTTTTACAATTCTCTTACTGAGAGTGAGTGCACCACTAGCGACTACGAATTTGCTAAGAGGGTTTGGACAAAGGGCGGATGTAAAAATGGGTGGGAGTATTGTAAACTTTACTTGGCCAGTGACGTAATCACTCTTCTGGATATTGTGTGCAAAAATACGGATAAAATCTATGGGGACTGTGGGTTGGATTTAGGTTATTATTTTTCCACTCCCCATTTGGTGTTGGACTTTATACTTAAAATAAGCAAAGAATAATTTGGTGTTATCACCTTTTTGTTTCAGCTTCTTTTTTTAGTTTTATAATCGAGGGGTGGGTAGGTTTGTTACGAGGATCTTATCATAAAAACTGATCCAACTGGACAGCACACCGATGAAAAGTCGGACGCAGTTTTTTTGGATATGAATTCCCTTTACCCATCGGCAATGTCTCACTACTGTTTGCCATGTGGCACTTATAAATGGCTTAACAATCCCTGTGCTTCGAATTGCCCCAACATTGCTAGTATTGAGGAGAATGGAGCACAGGAGTTGTTTTTTTGTATTGATGGTGAAATACTGTTGGAAATCCAGGACTCGGTAAGAGACTTTGCTTTCTTGTGCATAGATAGATAGGTTGGTCGGGAATCTCCGATTCTCTACAATTTATTTTTAGTAGAGGATGGGAGTATGCACTGGGTACCTTCAAAACAAAAACTAATTGCCGACCTCAACCCGAAACAGAATATCGTTGTTCATCACGTGCTATTGAAATGGATGGTGTCCAATGGTTTCAAAGTAACGAAGATTCAAAAATACCTCCAATTTGATCAAAAACCTGGTTTAACAACTTTATTGACACCTTTGTCTATGAGCATTCACAATCAAAAAAGAAGGTTGAAAAGGAAGTCTCTAAACTCATGTTGAACTCAGCTTTCGGTAAAATGTGCGAGAGCGAACGACACATAAGTTAATGTGACAGTGTAAACAACCCCAAAGATTGTGCTCGAATCATTGCGGATCAAAACTTCACATCGTTCACAATCATAGACTCCAATATGGTTCTCCTACATCGCAAGAAAAGAAGCATTGTATTAAATAAAAATATTGCAGGCGGAAGTGCAATAACTGAAATATCCAAGAAACTCATGTTGTCATTTTATTATAATGTGTGCAAGGTACAGTGGCCGATTGAGGGACAAGTTCAAGTGTACTACGGGGACACTGATTCACTCCTGTTAAAAGTCAAAACTGAAAATCTATTGAATGATTTGGAAAATTGCGAGTACATTAGCTCACGAATGGACTACACTAACTGGGACGAATCCCTCTACCCAGAGCTATTGAAACGCCAGGCCCCAAATCAATTATTAATGTTAAAATCTGAAACGGGTAGCGATCTGATATCCAGTGGTGTGTTTCCTGGACCGAAGGTATACTGTGTGGAAACGCACGGCAAGGATATCACACAAGTTTGCAAGGGGGTACCTATACACTTTGTAAAAAATAATTTCAACATGAGTGTGTATAGAAACTGTGTGGGCCATAGTTTAGTGCCAAGGGCGAAAGTCATGGCGATTCGCTCTTTACAATTTAAAAACTACACAGTTAGAGTTGAGAAACACGCCATGTCTGCCATATCGGACAAAGTCTATGTACTTGAGGATGGTGTGAAGGTATTGCCACACGGTCATTATTTAATTACAGACCGAGTTGAATTTACAGAGTATAGAAAACAACTCGGTCTAAAAAAATTAACTTAAATTCACCAAAAAAAAGTATAAATTGGGTGGGAGGTTTTTTTGGGTAATTAGGTTTTTTTTTTTTTTTTATTCTTTTTTTTCTCTATCACAATAAATTTTCAATGTGTGTGTGTGTGGGTGTGTGTGTTTGCACTGCAGATAAATTTCAAGTATTTAAGGCCTCCCCCCGCCCGGGCCCGCCGGCGGGGGCCCCCCGCGCCCGGCGCTGCCCGGCCCCGGCCGCCGCAGTGGCCGCTCCCCGGGGGGAGGGGGGACCCCAAAATTTAAAATGTTGTAAATAAAAGTGTATGATATTTCAAGTGCACATTAGTCCAATAAATGTTGTATTTTTTATAAATAAATAAATAAACAGAAAAAAAAAAGTGTATTTATTTAAGTGTTTGTTTTTGTTTTTTTGTAGTGGTTATGTAAATGTTGTATTTTTTTTTTATTATAAATAAATTAAAAAAAAAGTTTATTTTTTTTTTTTTGATTTTTAATGTGACTTTTTCAATGTATTTTTTTATTTTTTTAAAGTATTGTCACCTTTTTTTTTTATGTATATAATAAAAGAAAATATTATTCTTTATTCTTCTTCTTCTTCTCGTTATTATTCTTGAGCGGAGTAGTAGTAATAGGGAAATTATTTAGTCATTAGACAGCCATAGTCTACAGTTAGTTGTCCGGGTGAACTGTTGAGGGGAACATGTATCAATTTAAAACACCATTCAGATCGTTTCTGTATTGACCGTCAATGTCGGGCAAAACAACACTCTTGAATAAAAAAATTAAAAACTGCGATAAAATATTTTCGGTCAAGCCGAGAAAAATCTACTATTGCTCTAGTGTATTGCAGGAGTCATACGATAAAATAAAAGCAATTGCTGCCACGACAGAGTTGGTGCAGATATAATTCATACAGGGACTTTATGTTTTCAACATTATTGAACAAAACTCTTGGTTGATCATTGACGATTTGGCTGAATCTATTGAACAATGGTTCCAGGAAATGCTACAACTGTTCACTGTTCGCTCTCATCATGAACAGATTTCCGTTACTCTGGTTCTACACAATCTCTTTCATCAGAGCAAATGTATGCGAACACTTGCATTGAACTGCACCTACTATATCATCTACAGAGTTGTTCGTGATTCTAGCTCGCTAATAGCTCTCAATAAACAAATCTATCCGGGAGCCCCCAAATTTCTGCTCTCAGCATACAATCAGGCAACTAATAAACCCTACGGCTATATCCTATTGGATCTTAATCAAAATACACCCGAGGATCTGCGTGTAGTCACAGATATTTTTGACATTGAAATTACATTATATTTCCCCGTGAGCCCTAAAAGGACCTATTATTTACTATCTTGACACTGAAGAGACTACCTGAAAATAGACACCTGTTTTCAGTTTTAAACACTTCATCACGTTTACTCAGGGAAGCAAAGCTCAAATCTAGTACTTGCAATGATGTCATTAATCTAATATCCAAAATGTGTTCAAATTCGATAGAAGGTAATGTTCAAGTGCCAGACGTCGTTAAGCAACAGGCAAAGCAACATCGTTCCATTGTACGTACATTGGCCTCTAAAAAGAAAGGAAAGAATTTCAAAAGGAAACGACTTCTTCAGGCGGGTGGTAGCTTTTTCACACTTCTACTGCCAATAATTGCAGGACTTGTAAACAGTTTTCTCTAAAAGAGAGAGAATGGCAAAACCCTATAAATTGACTCCAATAGAACTCGTTCTCTCACCCGTGGAACACTTTGAGAACAATCTGAGTAAATTCCTTGACAATGAAAATATTGAGGATGATAAAAACTGCTTTTACGTCAAGATGCACTTCACCAAGTGGACAAGCATAAGTCCTATCGATCGAAGCCCACTGCTGCTGATTCGAAAAAAGAATCATCTCCTCAGGATTCTGCTGCTGCTGGAACACAATTAAAGAAGGAGGAATGATAAATGCGGGTGAATTGCCAACATCTCTGTGTGCAAGTATTTCAAATACATCTCACCCGCACTTTCATTTAAAAAAAATATTTTTAGTGCTATTGATGCTTTTAAACTGACCCCCACCCCCCCCCCCCCCATTTGTGGGGCAAGAAATGGGCGAAAAGTAAACGGATATGAAATTGTAATTGCCAGGGGCTCTGGTATTATATACCCCGACACTAGAGAGTGGAAAGGGTCACCGAATTTGGCGCTGTAGACTAAAGTGTGATGCAAGGCAGAGTTGGAGAGAAAAAAATCCGGAAGAGGGGGTACTGCTGCTGCTGTATTACTACTACTTCTATCTAGAGCATTAGGTGGAGCGGTGGGGGGTGACAGAGAATTGTCAACAACACCACTCCCAGTGTGTTCAATCATATTGGAGGGATATGGCATGAGGTCCTCCAGTACATATTCCAATGTATTTGGGGACAATTGGTCAAGCCAGTCTGTATTGTCCTCTAATGGAATTACGCTATGAGGACCCGGTTCAGATTTACTTGTAACATCATCATCTAAATATTCACGCATGAAACTATCTGTCCACCCCGGATCCTCAACCATGTCAATATCACAGCTTAAGTCATCCAGGCTGGGCATTTCCCCAAAAACATCGTTAAGGAAGCCACTTTCCCACTCCATATTCTCTAGGAGCAGTGTAGCCTCATCCCCGAACTCTGCTGGTGGTGACAGAATTGGTCCTGTAAATGTAGTTGCCTCATCACTCAATGGTGTCGCTGGTGGTGGTGGTGCTATATTTTTAATCTGTAGAAAAAAAAAGTTTTATTTTTTATGTAAATTTTTTTTATAGTTAATAAACTTTGTCAATGTCTCATAGCCATTGTCCCACTATCACTACCACCACCACCTGAACAATTAAAACAAGAAGAAAAAAAAAGTTAATTGCCTTATTCCTGCTGAAGATAGCTTCGAATATTGAAAGTTGTATTTTTTTAAATTATAAATGCCAAAAAAAAGGTTTTTTTTTTTTTTTTTAAATAGGGGGCAATTGCCCCTTATATCTCAATTGTAACCACTAAAATCCAAAGCTCCTGCTGAAGCTAGATTCAAATATTGAAATTTTTATATTTAAAAATTATAAAATCAAAAAAAAGGTATTTTTTCAAAAATATGTGGCCATTGCTCCTTATATCTCAATTGTCATCACTACTATCCTAAGCTCCTGCTGAAGATAGCTTCGAATATTGAACTTTGTATTTTTTAAAAGTATAAATGCCAAAAAAGGTATTTTTTTCAAAAATAGGGGGGGGCACTGGTCCCCAATACTCTCCTACGCTACAGATGTAGATAGTTTCTTCTATTTATATTTTTTTTTTTTATAAAAATATAAATAAAACAATACGGTATTTTTTAAAAAATAGGGGGGGCACTTTCTCGTTATATCTAAATTGTCACCACTACTATCCTAAGCTCCTGCTGAAGCTAGTTTCGAATATTGAACTTTGTATTTTTCAAAAGTATAAAACTCTTATGTCTGTGTTTGATGATGCGACCTTCTCTCTAATCAATATTTTCCTGTGTATTTTGCCAACGGGTTTGTTTGAAGTTGACCTGGGCTAAATAAATGCTTGTAAGAGAGAGAAGAACTCTTTTCCCCATCCATATCAACAATTAAAGCGCAATTAAAATGTTGGATGGTCCTTTTTTAGAACCCTCCCTCCCCTCCCCCTCTCCCGGGGCTGACCCTTGGGAACCGGGGGCTTCCTTCGATGTAGGAGGATCGATACCCTTTCGAGGTAGGGGTATGGGGTCTTGGACTTCACAACACTGTTCAAATAGAACAACCTCAAATTCTGTCTCGTAAACACCTAAGTGTTTCAATGAAACGATCAAAAACGGCTTCACCCAAATACTGTTTCTTAACATTACCGCGAAGACATATTTGGAAATTATCAAAAAAACCTTTTTCCCTGTGTAAATTGCTTATTGACGATATATATCTCGCTATTTAAAGTCCAATTTGCATACGACCCTACTTAGAATTCATATCGGATTGAAAGGCGATGATAGATCTGATAAGTATAGGGGATTTATTAAAATGAATTAGTCACTAAAATACCAGTATAAATGCTCGGTTTACATTTTGTTTTTAATTTTTTTTAAATATCTGGTTTTTTTTTTCAAATTTTTTTTTTTTTTTGTCTTAAATTTAATATTCATTTTAAAGACAATTATTTTTTATTTAATATGGAAGGTTTTTTTTTGTTATATAAATTCATGATAATAACTCCTTTATATATATCGCTAATTTGGTTAATGAAAGAAAATTAAATATATTAAAAACAAATTTTAGTTTTTTAAAACGCTATGCCCCTCATAAAATTTACCTTATTTTTTGAAAATATTGATAGAAACAAAAAAAATATGTATATACTTAAAAATTCTGATTGGACTTCTATATCTGAACTCCTGTGTAATACTTGAGGGGGGTTAAGGTCACACTCTTCAGTAGGTTGAGCTGAGGCATTATATAAGGCAGTCCACCCCCTTTTCAAGTTCCTTCCAGCTGATATGGAGCTAACACGGGGGTCAGAGGTCCCTGTCATTAAAAGATTCGCAGGCATTGGCTGGTCTTGTGTAGTTCTAGTAGCGAATTTGATAAATGAAGTTATTGTAGATTGAATTATTACACCTTCACTATATCTTGCCCTCTTTTCAGAAGGGGGGGTATTGCATGTGTCCACTTCCTTGAAAAAAAAAATGCATTTTATGTTTGGGAAAATAATTCAGTTTATTTTAGTCATTTAAATTAGTGCAAAACATTTTTTTTTTTCAATAGAGCTAAGCACTTTTTTCAAAAAAATCCCTAAAATGTCTAAATTATAATTATAAAAAAAAAACATTAAATGAATCGGGGTAAGTAAGTTTTTTAAAAAAAAAACCTAAAAAAAAAAAACGCCGACGTAAGATTCAACAAATATGTGAATTATATATAGGTTTAAGCTTCAAAAAAAAATAGACTTCTAATTATATAAGTATCCTTATTTCTAGTGTATGGAAATAATTTATTACTTAAATTAATGACAATTTATTTTTAATAATGAGAAAATTTTTACTCACCAGAAATTGCTTTGAATTATCCATTTTTTCTATGTGATTACAAAAAATGACAGTTGTGTTATGTTCAATAAACTATTACAAACTGTTGAGCTATCCAATTTGAAACTTGAATATATACAAAAAATAATTAGCTTCTAAAAAAGATCCACCGGTTTTTCCAACACGGATGTAACCCAAAAAAAAAACTTGTTTATCATGAAATAGAAATTCAGTTAATTGTGCCAGAAAAAACTTGAAGCAGAACAGATTATGACCAACCTGTTTGGTATGGGCACGTACGCAAAGTATATACCTTCAAGCAAATTCCATATGATATTTTAAATTACTATAGCTTCTATAGAAACGGTACCTCTATGCAAATGACCCTGGTAACCCCAATTCATTCGAAACTTACACACATAACTATGCCTCAGGCGTAGGGTTCAAATATATAGATGCCTGGCCCGTGGTAAGGCTTATTACGCAATCACTCGTCGGATTCAGTATTGCCTTACTACTAACATTTAGTTTTTAAACATAATGGGCAAATGGACGGGTGGGAGTGGGAGGGTGGGAGTGGAAGGGGGATTAGTTGCCCTCCAATCACTGTCGACTATTAAAAAGGGCATCAGCCCTTTCTATTTTCAATCGAATGAGTCCTTTAAGAAGTTCCCACGACAACTCCTTCGATACGAAGTGCCCTGGTCTAAACAACAACAACAACAAAAAATAATAATACATTATACCGACATTGATTTTTGCTATAAAAATGTGAAGCCTTCCAATCACTTTCGACTATTGAAACGGGCACTAGGACTTTCGATTTGGAATCGAATAAGCCCTTTTGGAAACGACAACACTTTCTATAAACGCCTTATATGCCCCCAGGGCATAAATTACAACCCTTATCGTAAGGTCTGTTAGGGTGGTTGTCATCCTCTAAGACCGAATTTCCATAACTTTCAACTACGTTAAACAAAGTGGCTATCTCAAAATTTTGATTGGATGTGTTTGGGGAAATGGTGGGCGTGAGAGGGGCGGTAGTCACTCTCCAATCACTTTCAACTATTAACAATGACCCTAGTCTTCTCAATTTCTAATTACATTAGCTCTTTTGAAGTTTCTACGACAAAACTTTCAATAAAAATCTTATATACCCCCAGGACATAACTCACAACCCTTGCCCTGAGTGCTGGAGGGGGGAAGGTGTCATTCCCAAAGACCTAGTTTCTAGAACTTTCTACTACATTGAACAAAACGGCTATCTGAAAATTTTGATTGGATGTGTTTGGAGGAATGGTGGGCGTGAGAGGGGGATTATTTACACTCCAATCACTTTCGACTATTACACAGGGCACTAGCCCTCTCAATTTACAATTGAATGACCCGATTTTGAAGTTTTACGACAACTCTATCTATAAGAACCTTATATGCCCCCAGGGCATAACTTACAGCTTTTTCCCTGGAGGCTATGGGGGACTTGTCATCCTTAAATACATAAGTTCAAGAACTTTCAACTACGTTGAAAAAAAAGACAATGTATAAACTATTAATTGATTCTTTCTGCGGAAAAGGTGGACGTAAGAGGGGGTTAATTACTCCCCACTCACTTTCGACTATTAAAATTCAATTTCAATTTCCAATCAAATAAGCCCTTTTTGAAATTTCTATAACACCTTTCTATATAAACTTTATATGCCCCCAGGGCATAACTTACAACCATTGCACTGAGGGCTCTGAGGGGGTTATCATCCTAAAAGACCTAATTTCAAGAACTTTCAACTACGTTGAACAAAATGGATATTTCAAAATTTTGATTGGGTGTGTTTGGGAAAATGGTGGGCGTGAGAGGGGCGTTAGTCGCTCTCCAATCACTTTCAACTATTAAAAAGGCACTAGCCCTTTCAATTTCCAATTGAATGAACCCTTTTGAAGTTTCTACACTTTCAATTAAAACCTTATATGCCCCCAGGGCATAACTTATAACCCTTGCCCTGAGGGCTGTGGGGGGTTTGTCATCCTTAAAGACCTAATTTCTGAAACTTTCAACTACGTTGAATAAAAAGGTATCTAAAATATTGATTGGATGTGTTTAGGGAAAAGATGGGCGTGAGAGGGGGGTTAGTTGCCCTCAAATCACTTTCGACTATTAAAAAGGGTACTAGCCCTTTGAATTTCCGGTCGAATGAACGCTTTTTCAAGTTTCTGCTACAGAGATTTCAATAAAAACCTTATATGCCCCCAGGGCATAACTTATAACCCTTGTCCTGAAGACTGTGGGGGGAATGTCCTGCTCAAAGGTATAATTTCCTGAACTTTGAACTGCGTGGAACAAAATAGCTATCTCAAAAATCTTTATTGGATGTGTTTGAGGAAATGGTCGGCATGAAAGGGGCGTTAGTTGCTTTCCAATCACTTTCGAGTATTAAAAAGGGCACGAGCCATTTCGATTTTCAATCGAATAATCATTTTTTGAAGTTTTTATGACAACGATTTCCATAAATACCTTATATGCCCCCTGGGCCTTATTTAACACCCTTTTCCTGAGGGCGGTGGGGGGGGGGGGTTGTCATCCTCAAAGACATAATGTCCGAAGCTAAAAACAGCGCTGAGTAAATTCTCAAAGATTTGATGCTATGTGTTTGGGGATAAGGTCGCTATGCAAGGCGGGTTAAGTTCCCTCAATTCACCCATAAATTTGACAAAGGACACTAGCTCATGGAATTTCCAATCGAATGAACCTTTCTTGAGGTTTAAATTGCAATGCCTACTATACAAAAACCTTTCATGCCCCCAGGGTATAACTTACAACCCCTACCCTAAGGCCTGTGGGGGACTGTCCTCCTCAAAAACAAAATTTCTATCTGGAAATCAACTACGCTGAACAAAATGGCTATCTCAAAATTTTGATTGAATGTATTTCGGGAAATGGTGGGAACGGAAGGGGTGTTAGTTGCATTCCAATCACTTTCGATTATTAAAAAGGGCACAAGCCACTCCAATTTCCAATTGAATGAGCCCTTTTCGAAGTTTCTACGACAAATTCTTTGACACGAAGTCGCCAGGTCTAATGGAAAAAATTAATAAATTAATAATTGGGCCAACATTGTTTTATCATGCTCCCAGGGCATAACTTAAAACCCTAGCCCTGAGGGTTGTGGGAGAGTATCCTCCTCTTTACTTAGTCCCTGTTTCTTGTCTCGTTCTCGAGTGTCCTCGTTCTTTACCTAAGCAGCGCGATCACGCTGCCTATGATTTATACAACAACTTTCTATATATTCGATTTCCAATTGAATGAGCCTGTTTTGAAGTTTCTACGACAACGGCTTCTATAAAAACCTTATATACCCCCAGGGCATAACTTACAACGCTTGCCCTGAGGGCTCTGATGGGGTTATCATCCTAAAAGAACTAATGTCCCGAACTTTTAATTACGTTGAACAAAATGTATTCCTCAAAATTTTAATTGGATGGTTTTTTAGAACTAATAGGCTTGAGAGAGGCGTACGTTGCTCTCCAATCACTTTCAACTACTAAAAAAGGCACTCGTCCTTTCAATTTTCAACTGAATGAGCACATTTGAAGTTTCTACGACAACGCTTTCAATAATAACCTTATATGCCCCAGGGCATAACTTACAACCCTTGCCCTGAGGGCTCTGGGGGGAGGGGTTGTCATCCTTAAAGACCTAATTTCCAAAACTTTAAACTACGTTGAATAAAATGGCTATCTAAAAATTTTGATTGGATGTGTTTTGGGAAAGGGTGGGCATGGGAGGGGGGTTAGTTGCCCTCAAATCAGTTTCGACTATTAAAAAGAGTACTAGCCCTTTGAGTTTCCAATCAATTAAGCCCTTTTTCAAGTTTCTACGACAAAGCTTTCAATAAAAATCTTATATGTCCCCCAGGGCATAACTTATAACCCTTGCCCTGAAGACTTTGGGGGGAGTGTCCTGCTCAAAGGTATAATTTCCTGAACTTTGAACGTCGTGGGACAGATTGGCTATCTCAAAAATTTTATTGGATGTATTTGGTGGTGGGCGTGGAAGGGGTGTTAGTTGCCTTCCTATCACTTTCGACTATTAAAAAGGGCACTAGCCATTTCAATTTCCAATCGAATGAGCCCTTTTTGAAGTTTCTACGACAACGCGTTCTATAAAAACCTTATATGTCCCCAGGGCATAACTTACAACCCTTGCTCCAAGGGTTGTGGGGGAGTGCCCTCTTCAAAAACATATTTTGTATCTGGAAGTCAACTATGCTGAACAAAATGGCTATCTCAAACTTTTGATTGGATGTGTTTGGGGGAATGATGGGCGTGGGGGGAGGCTAGTTTCCCTCCAATCACTTTCGACTATTGAAAAGGGCAATAGCCCTTTGAATTTCCAATCGAATGAGCCTTTTTTGAAGTTTCTGCAACAACTCCTTCGATACGAAGTGGCCGGGTATGGAGAAAAAATAAATAATACATTGCACCCACATTGTTCTTTACTTAGGCAGTGCTATCGCGCTGCCTATGATAGAAGGAAACAGAAGACGACGGTGACGGCAACGTTCTTCTGTTCCGAAGACTAGAGGATTTTTTGATACGGTATTCGAAGTTTTATATACAGTGATTTTCGAGGAATAAAAATAATACTAATTTTGATTATGAATTCTGTTAGAAAAACTTAGCTCTTATATATTTCAACTATTCTGCAAGGATTCTGAAAGGATATGGCCATTTCGTGTTTACCAGATTTCTACTTCTCTTGATGAATAATGAAGAAGACCAGCGCCCAGCCAGCAACTCGCAAAGTTTCTACCTCATGAATAGGTAGAATATCTTGTAAATTAAAATTGGATTTGAGGAAGACTAAAATCTATTCTCTAATAGGTGCGACACTGGGGACTAGTGGTAATTTTAATAACAGTGGTAGCATACACATATTGAACCTTATAATAAAAACCTTATATGCCCCCAGGGCATAACTTGAAACCCTTGCCCTGAAGACTGTGGGGGAGTGTTCTCCTCAAAAATATAATTTCTATCTGGAAATCAACTACACTGAACAAAATGGCTATTTGTTTCGGGAATTGGTGGGCGTGGAAGGGATGTTAGTTGCCTTACAATCACTTTCGACTATTAAAAAGGGCACAAGCCACTCCAATTTCCAATTGAATAAGCCCTTTTCGAAATTTCTACAACAGCTTTTTTGATACGAAGTGCCCTGCTCTAACGGAAAAAAATAATAAATAATATATTTTGCGAACGTCGTTTTTATATCCTCTCGGGGCATAACTTAAAACCCTTGCCTCGAGGGTTGTGGGGGAGTGCCCTCCTCAAAAGCATATTTTCTGTCTGGAAATCAACTACGCTGAACAAAATGGCTATCTCAAAATTTGATTGGATGTGTTTGGGGGAATGATAGGCGTTGGAGGGGGGGGGCTAGTTGCCCTCCAATAAATTTTGACTATTAGAAAGGGCACTAGCCCTTTGAATTTCCAATTGAATGAGCTTTTTTTGAAGTTTCTACGACAATGCCTTCTATAAAAACCTTATATAACCCCAGGGCATAACTTACAACCCTTGCCTTGAAGGCTGTGGGAAAGTCTCCTCCTCAAAAATATGATTTCTATCCGGAAATCAACTACGCTGAACAAAATGGCTATCTCAAAATTTTGATAGGATGTTTTTCTTGAAATGGTGGGTGTAGAAGGGGTGTTAATTGCCTTACAATCACTTTCGACTATTCAAAGGGCACAAGCCTCTCAAATTTCCAATTGAATGAGCCCTTTTCGAAGTTTCTACCACAACTTCTTGGATACAAAGTGCACTGCTCTAAAGGAAAAAAATAATAAATGCTACATTGTGCCAACATCGTTCTTATATGCCCTCAGGGCATAACTTAAAATCCTTGCCCCGAGGGTTGAGGTGAAGTGCCCTCCTCAAAAAAATATTTTCTATCTGGAAATCAACTACGCTGAACAAAATGGCTATCTCAAAATTTTGATAGAATGTGTTGGGGGAAACGATTGGCGTGGTGGTGGCTAGTTACCCTCCAATCACTAATAACTATTAAAAAGAGCACCAGCCGTTTGAGTTTCCAATCAAATCAGCATAGTTTGAAGTTTCTATGACAACGCCTTCCAAGCAGACCTTATATGCCCTCAGGGCATAACTTACAACCCTTACATTGAAGGCTGTGGGGGAGTGTCCTCCTCAAAAACATAATTTCTATCTGGAAATCAACTACACAGAACAAAATGGCTATCTCAAAATTTTGATTGGATGTGTTTCGGGAAATGGTGGGCGTGGAAGGGGTGTTAGTTGCCTTACAATCAGTTTCGACTATTAAAAAGCGCACAAGCTAATCCTATTTCCAATAGAATCAGCCCTTTTCGAAGTTTCTTCGATAACTTCTTCGATACGAAGTGCCCTGCTCAAAAGGAAAAAAATAATAAATGATACATTATGCCAACATTGTTCATATATGCCCTCGGGGTATAACTTAAAACCCGTGCCCCGAGGGTTTTGGGGGAGTGTCTTCCTCAAAAACATATTATCTATCTGGAAATCAACTACGCTGAACAAAATGGCTATTTCAAAATCTTGATTGGATGTGTTTGGGGAATGATGGGCGTGGGGGGGGGGGCTAGTTGCCCTCCAATCACTTTCGACTATTAGAAAGGGCGCTAGTCACTCCAATTTCCGATCGAATGAGCCCTTTTAGAAGTTTCTACGACAAGTCCTTCGATACGAAGTGCCCGCGTATGGAGGAAAAATAAATAAAACATTGTGCCCACATCGTTCTTTACTTAGGCAGCGCTATTGCACTGCGTATGATGAGTTCTTGGTTGCCTGCTTTTCGTCACTCTTTGTTGTATTTTCCATAATAATGTTGCACATATCTTGTGGGAAAGTTTAAGTATGGTAGGAAGTGAAGCCTATATTTAATTTCGTATTTTAACAAAATATCGTACTGACGTCCTTAGTTTTTTTAACAATTACCTACATTAAACCGAGATTTATTTGTAAGGTTTATTGTGTATGCCTAATAAAAAAGCGACCAAAAAATTATTAAAAATAAAGTTTTTCTTACTGAAGTAAAGCGAACAAAAATTATTGCTTCATAGATCACACATGTATCTACAAAACTAGCTTAAATAAACTGACTCATGGTAATTTCCAAAATCTGTTGATTTTTTCTTTATTTACCAACGGTAATTCCCTTTATTTACCGACGACTTTTCAAAACATGTTAACTATGAATTTTATTGTTTAAGACAAATACAACTAAGTGAGTTTTTTTGTATATCTAGAAATAAAAAGAGGGTTTGGGTTTATGATAGATTAAATAAAAAAAAAAAAGTTTATTTTAACTGAAAGTAAGGAGCGACGTTAAAGAATTGGAAAAGAATTCGAACTTTAGCTTAAACTGACTTATGGTAATTTCCAAAATCTGTAGAATTCCCTTTATATACCAACGACTTTTCAAAACATGTTAACTATGAATTTTATTGTTTAAGACAAATACAACTAAGTGAGGTTTTTTGTATATCTAGAAATAAAAAGAGGGTTTGGGTTTATGATATATTAAATAAAAAAAAACAAGTTTATTTTAACTGAAAGTAAGGAGCGACGTTAAAGAATTGGAAAAAATTCGAACTTTAGCTTAAACTGACTTATGGTAATTTCAGAAATCTGTAAAATTCCCTTTATATACCAACGACTTTTCAAAACATGTTAACTATGAATTTTATTGTTTAAGACAAATACAACTAAGTGAGGTTTTTTGTATATCTAGAAATAAAAAGAGGGTTTGGGTTTATGATAGATTAAATAAAAAAAACGAGTTTTTTTTAACTGAAAGTAAGGAGCGACGTTAAAGAATTAGAAAAAAATTAAACTTTAGCTTAAAGAGCAAGGTATTGACTAGGGGCGAGCCCCCTAATATACGTGTTAAAATTTTATGAATATAGAAGTTCGTTACGTAAGTTAATTCGTAATTTACGTATATTTATTACTAGTAAAAACGTTCGTAAATAAAATTAAACAAGTTTCAAGAAAGCCATTTAACCAAAGAAAAGTAAAAATGATATGCAAATTTTGTTTTAATTATTCATGTACGGTGAGCCCAAATCAAAACCTGCATTAATTCAAAAACGTTCAAAAATTAAATAAAAAAAAAAAGTTTGTTTAACTGAAAGTAAGGAACCACATTAAAACGAACAGAAATTATTCCGTATATGAAAGGGGCTGTCCCCTCCTCAACGCCTCGCTCTTTGCGCTAATGTTTGACTTTCTCACAACTCTATTTTTTTAAACAATAAAAAAACTTTAGCGTAAAGAGCGAGGCGCTTTGGAGAGGACAGCCCCCTTCATATACGGAATAATTTCGGTTCGTTTTAAGTTTTAACCTCGTTCCTTATTTTCAGTTAAAAAAAAAAGTTTTTTTTTATTTAATAATCTGTAAAGGCATCCCAAATTATGGGCAAGCTTCAGACGCAAATAATAACAGTATTTGCGAAAAGACAGCATCTCATCTATGATTCCAAGGTACCTAAAAGACTATGAATTGTATTGTTTAAGACAAATACAACTAAGTGAGTTTTCTTGAAGTGTTGTGATAAGAAAAAAGAAAAAAGGACCATCAGGTTTGTCCTAAATATGACTGAAATATTACTCTCAATCCTTCACCCTTTAGGCTGAGGTTTGACTTTTGTCGGACAAAATGTTTGAAGAATGAAGCAGCATTATCCTAAATATGAGGTGGACTATCAACCTCTCTCCCCGTCTGTGTACTGAATTTAAATTTTTTATCGAAAGGTTTCACTTTTTTAAGACTATGCGTTTCTACTGATAACTGCTGTTTCCAGAAAAAACAGAAGAACTGTCATATCTCTAGCACAGAAATTGTATGTTTAATCAAAATATAATCCTGTTAATGAAAGAAGGTTAATTGGCAAACTCGCCCCTTGCATATTGGGTCTGTAAGACTTCTAATGGAAAGTTAAAAAATTTGGCCCAAAAATTTAATTTTCGGAGGTTCAGCCCCCCCCCCATACACATGCAATTATTGGTCCTAATTATTGGTGTACAACAATCAAACACTCGACATAAATAAATCAAGTCTCAAAAGATTCAACTGAATCAACTGAAGCTTGTAATTATCTATAATAACCATTCATTTTGTATAGACTGCACTTATATTTAGAAGCGAATGTGCCCCCCCCCCTCACGGCAACATAATCCCTGGAACTAGGAGTTTATGAGTTTTTTTTATAGTTTTAAACTGAATTGCTATGTGTGAATTTTCGCTTGAACAAAAATTTGTATTGCGTCACAAAATGGCAGAAATAGCCATTTTTTATTGTATGAACTCTTTTATTGCTTAAAAGGTTGCTAGTGCTCTAAATTTCGGTCAAAATGAATCTTCTTCCAATATTCTACAGCCAGTGGTTTGATACGGGTATCCTTGAAAAAACGAAAAAAAGAGAACAAAAAAATAAATAAAATATGTATTCATGACATTAGAAATGCCTTATTGACTCGTGACGGGGCTCCTAATATGGGCATAGAGTCCCTAGGGAGAAAGATTGCGTAATCGGTCAATGACCTCTTTTTCCAAGGTCGATTTATTTGATGTTTCTATGTGTAATAACTCCGGGACGAAGGTTGCACATGCGCATTGAATTCTAACGAGAACAATGTTATTGATCTAGGACTCGAGGGGGAAGTGAATTTCCGAGAACTTGATTGCGTAATCGATTGAGAATTTTATTGATCCGATAACGGGAAACAGTTAGATCACGTGTTTCCTTCTCAGCCAATCAGCGAGTCGGATACATCTTCCTTCTCAGCCAATCAGAGGGCTCGCTTACATATTAGCGGCGGAGGGAATATGAGGAAAGTATTTTTGCTATAGTTTTATTAGTCTGTTAATAGAATTCAAAGGAGTGAGAACAGTTTTGACTTTACTCAATTGGATATATATTTGGGTGTTGATGATGACGAGTGGAATGTTTACCCTCTTAGAAGTTGATAGTGGAGTTGATGGTAATAATACAAGAGCACCAAACATTGTGGTGGAAATCACGACAGGATCACGTCTTTTTCTGGACTGGAATGTAGTATATGCAAGATAGTGATACCCTTGAGCAAATTTTAAATGGAAGATTAATTATACTTTGCTGCTAAAGTTGATGTAGTACACGTGAATAGACTTCAATGTGCTTTAAGTGCATTAGTGAAACATATCGACGACAATAAACTCTATTGCTAATTGTACATGCTTAGTATTATTGTTGTTATAATTATTCAATAAAATTGTTTAGAAATCGAAAATGTTCCCTTTCTTTTCTGGTCAGGACTAGCGAATCAGGGTCAGTCTAGAGTCAGCAGTCAGAGTGAAAGGATTGAAAAATGAATAGATTTGAGAAAGAGAGAATTAGATCAAATCTAGTGTTTCTAGAAAAACATTTGATTTTGGATGACGATTTTCTCAAGTTATCTCTTCAACGCAGGATATTCTCTCGTCAGGGAACACTTGACAATATAATGAGGTGTGATTCTCCCCCCTTGGACTATTGTATGAAACTTTTAAAATGTGATTCAAATGCTTATACTCAATTTATTGATATATTAATTGGAACAAAGCAGAATCATATCGTGGATATACTTTTGAAAGCATTGCCAATGGATTCAATGTAGATGGCTCCCCCGTCATTCGAAAGAGGTAACGTCACAGAGTTACTCCTCTTCCCCATTCCTACACCTTGAATTTCTGGAACGAAGACAATAATTTTCGTTTTACCTGTGAGAGAGTAATGTTAAATTGGAAACCAAAAAAAAAAAAATGTTCTATATATGCCCATTGTGCTTGTACACTCTTGGCAGTTGGAATCATTGTGAGAATTGTACAATTATTGATGACTATATTGAAAAGTGCAAATTATGTAATCCATGTAAATTACATAGAGGCTATGCAGTACAAATTAAAGGATGTAATTCATGTCTGGAGGAGGTGTGTGAGTCTCACCCTAGAGGGCACCTGTGCTCCAATTGTCACTATGATAAATGTGATCAGTGGGAGAATACTTACCCCGCTATGATTGGAAACAACCCTAAACGTGACTTTAGTTTATTTCTACGAGATTGGTATCGTTGTGGATTTAAATTATTCTGGGAGGAGGAATCTGGTCTACGATTCAACTGTTGGGCTAACAAGACAATTTGGTTTCTACGTCATCGATGTGACGACACGGCCTACTATGACTATAAACCAAATGATTTTTATTTGGCAGTTACCGAATGTGATTCACCATTTGAAAACACTGTATGTGATATTGCTTCAAATAGACAGATTGAAACTCGTGAATTTCATAATATGAATATTAATAGTATCATTGACTATACAAAGAGATATGGCAGAAGTGAAGTTACATTATACTGTAGAATCAAGTCTTGATTGACTTTGCAGTCAATCAAGATCAATATACAGTGAATCCAAATGATTTACCGACATTAGTGGTTCACGACAGTTGCCTATACATCGAACAAGAAATCTAAAGTGAAGATTTAAAGACATTGTTGTCCATACACGCATTTTATTAATAAACAACTTCACAAACATTTTTCAAATACTTTACTCTTAGGGCATTGAAATCAATAATGTATAGGTCCGAGAAGATATTTTCCACTAGAAAGTCGTTCAGACGTGGAGTGTCACTTTAAATGTGGAGAAACTGCTTGTAAGTATAGCTGCGACATCGGAACACAAAATATAGTAGTGCATGGAAACGACAGCTTTTAGTCGTCCGATCCTGTACTCTCTTTAAATTTTGAATAATAGTTTTCCCACTGCTCTCAAAATAGTTGCTAATGTGTTATGTGTAAAATGTATAGGGTAGACCAAGAGGATCAAAAAATTCAACCGTTTTCATTGTTTGAAAGATGCACAGCCAATGACCCGTCAGCACAGTCGACAGACTGCTATTAACAATAATCAAGGTATTGCTGACACTTTCAATTTTTCATAAAAAGTCCGAGGGTAGTCAATAGGATTTGTACTGGGACATATAGGGATCCTTATTAAATACATTGATTATTTGACTGGTGTTCATGGCGCCAAGTCTAGTAGAACACTGCCTTCGGGAGTGATTTCCCAATAGGTTTCATATTGATTTAGTGAGATTAGTGCGATACTCTCAGCCAATGGATCGGCAAATGTATACTCTAAACGCACACTCCCCGTACGTACTTTACTCATATCCTGTGTACCAGACAAATCCAGTACAATGATACCATGTGTTTTAGCAAACATCTTCGGTTATACCATTTTCAAATAGTTGAGAGTCATGATCTAGGGTTTGCATGGTCAACTCGTAAAATGTTCTATAGGATTTATCAAAAGATAGATTGTAGAGTGGAATGCCATTTACTTTGCACACAAGAGATGAAAGTCCAAACATCTCGAATTTATGTGGGCATTCAGTCCACGATCCTATTGCACTAGCGCTTTTTACAAATGCCAAAGCGAGTTTTGACGGAATTTCGCCATTGATAAAGGATGATTCGGTGAAGGTGCCTGAGCCCATTGCAATATGACGTTGATTGGTGATTGTATGAGGAACCAGTAGTTTAATATTATTTGCACTGGCTCTCAGTTTTTCCACGGCCAAAGCAACAGAACTCATGACCTGCTGTTTGCGTACACGTAGTATTGCCGAAGTGAGAGAGAGAGTTACATCAGGATTGACAGCAAGTTCTTTTCTCAATATGAAATTGGATGGTGCAAGCGTTAGTTTTATATCCACTTTAACATTGGGTGGCAGCCATTGGGGTATATTAAATATTTCATGATAAATTTTTCCAACTAGATGTAGTTCACTAGTTATAGAATTTTTAAGTGCATCTGTACTATTATTATCAGTAATATATTCATAACTATTGGAGGTGCCTCTCAATTGCTTATATGACTTGGGTTACATTAGCATGAATTGCATATTGCTAGTATAATTTGCAAGATTATTGCTTCTTCTCACCAGTGCTCCATTGATGTAGACACTAATTTGATGAAATAAATGATGTAGTATATAATTTTCATAGGATATTCCATCGGCCCGAATTGGCATTGTATTATCAGATTTCTTGACTTTCATTTGGAAATCAATAAATGTTGAAGACATGTCCACAAAGTAGTCTTTATTGGAATAAATTTGAAAGTGAATATTATCGGGGAGGGGTTGTTGAGGATAAAATTGTTCATAGTATCCATGCTTGACACTCACATCAACATTTTCAGCATTGAATAAATTCAATGAGCCGGTGATTGAAGATTGAGAATCCTTATGCGGTAGGTAGGACATCTTAGGAGAAGAAATCCAGTTTCGATCTAACAATTTTCTTTCTGGGGCTTCTTCTTCTGTTTACAGCACGTGTCGGCTTTTTCCTTCTTTTCTTTGACAAGAGGGATGATGTCTTTCGTTTCCGACCTGAGTGGAGACTGATGAGTGATGCATTGTTTCTTGATCTTTTTAAGCCTTTACCAATTTGTTTTAATTTCTCGCCAAGGGTTCGCACACTGGACCTAAGATTTATCGAAGCACTTTTTTTAAAATCCTTGCCAGAGCCCCAATCGTATAGTGTAGAGGACGCAAAATCTGTCGCAGCCGGTACAAGATATTTTCTAGCCAGTGGTAGTGAAGAGCGAAACAGCTTAGCAAACCAACTGCCAAGACCGTAGCCAGACATTGACGAGCGACCTTTGTAATAGTCCATTCCATTGCCCTGTTGTCTTGGGCCAAGAGTATTAACATAGCAGTCAATATCAGGACAAGTTAATACCACTTTTTTATTAGACATCTTGCTTTTGAACGATGGGACGAAAATGGCATGTAATCACAGCCAAACCTTTTGAAATTGCTATGGGATCACCTAATTCGGTTCTTAGTGTTAACTGACAGAGTTCCAAATAGGAAGTGTTTACAGGAATATATTGAAGATGCCTTATATTGTAGTGGTGAATATGTTCTTGATTGGTTTTTTGTTCAAGAACTCGTAGGAGGGGAAAATTTGAATTACCAACCCAAGATTTTTCCACAAATGAAGCGTAGATAAATTTACAACTGTCCGTGGAGAAGGCTGGCGGGTAGTCGGAAAAAATTAAATTAGTATTTCCGGCACTTTTGCCATTGATTATATTGAGCTTAAAGCCAAGAACATCCTTTAGATTATCATTGAGAATAACCTTTTCACTGGCAATAGGTGAAATAATGTAGATCCTGCCCTCCTCCTTCGAATAGTTGAAATGAAAAGCTCCCTTTTTACGAGCAGAAATTCTTTCATTTATAGAACGAAATAAATCTTTTATACAAGAGATTTCCTCGTAGGGTAATTCAATATATGGATAATCCATCCAATTGATTTTTTGAATTTGTTCTTGATCACTTGAGGATGGCGGTGACGGCCAATCATAGGGTCTAATTTTTATTTCACATTTACGATCCTTTTTCAGGATGTCATAAGTATTTTTGAAAATACAGTCGACAAGAGCCACTTCATACTTTCCTTTGTCGTCGAATTTGATGGTGGGGGAGAGTTTCGTCCAAAAATCACTTGTTCTATTCAGGTCATTGTAAAGAGGATCGGAAACATTGGACATGAAAGTCACATAGAAATCATTGGGCATTGTTAATGTCTTCAGCAATGACCCAAGAATCAAAATCTGAGTTGTATCCTAGCCAGCGCACAAGCAACTGTCTCTTGCCCCTACGAGTACGACTCTTTAATATCTTTTCAATTTGATAAATTTCGCTAGTGTTTCTAACTTTTTGTAGTTCATACTCATAAAAACCACCGAGAATGTCATCATCTCTGGTGTCTCGAAGTCGATATGTCGTGGGCTCGGTGTCCAGGATTTTGGAAACTTTGAAAATTTTGATGCTCTATAAATAATTCACCTTTTCAAAAATATTGGTGGTACTATTAATTCGAACAGTATCACCAACATTGAATGTATTTTCATTAAATGTATTTTCATTGTAGTGAACATCCCGAGGGCTTGAGTTGGACAGAGATCGATGAGGTCGATGGTTGTATAACTGCATGATTTTATCTAAATCATGAATAAAAGCCGGTGTATTTTTCAGTGTACAATATCTTGTAATTAATAGACGAATCGTTCTTATTAATCGTTCAGCCAATGCAGCTTTTATCGGACTGTGACTATGATAAAGGGATGTATTATATTTCAATAGAACCTTTTGCACATGGGGGTTAACAAATTCACTACCACGATCTGATTGAATTTTTATATATAAATCCCGTTCGAGAATAGTTTCGATGGCCTGAGCAACTTCAACACATCTCTTTGATCGCAGTGGAATGGCATAGGCATAGCGACTAAAGATACTGATTGCCACTAGAATATATTTGTAGGGTGCATTGTGACGCTGTTAAGTTGCGTCCAGAGTTAAAAGATTCGTTTGCATTATATGCAGAGGGAAAAAGGCTTTAGTTAGTCGATATTGTTTACCGCGAAGCCTGTGATTCCGATGCAGTGTGTAACTCGGTTCATTCTCTAGATACTCTTTTGCTTTTTTCAATGTGGTGCCTGAGACAGCTTTCGAAAGCGTTTTTAGGAGAACTTAAACTTCCCGCTTCACCAATATTTTCATAGACACCTTTCAGAACTTCATCCATTTTGAACGCAAACACGTAGTGTAATGTCCACTCCCCTTTTGCACACTGGAGGATGAATCAATTTGTCTTCACTTTCGACTAGCAGCCACAGGTGTTGTAAAATCAGTGGCGCTGATAGTATTTTCAAATATTGAATCTTCTTCTTTGTTTTTAAATGATGTTGGTGCTGGTGTTGTAGGAGGACTATATTCTCTTAGTTTCTTTAGAATTTGCTTATTGCCAATAAGACTTTTGGGGAAGTTTGATACACTTAGAATGGTGTATAGATGATTGTCAAAGGATAAAAGTCCTTTACGATTCTTCACCACATCACAAATTAAATCAACTTTTCCCTGATTATAACTTTTTCCCTGAATTATAATTCGTTTCCCTGTGCTGTCGACCTGAACTTGATCAGCAGTTTCCAACATGAGATAAGATAATACTCTTTTACTCTGTTCTCGATAGGTCAGTGGCAATAGGTTTCCTATTTTCGATACAATCGAATTCAATTCTTTCTCCTTTAATTGTGCAGAATCTTGAGGAGGTGTTTCCTGCTTGGAGGAATCGGCGGCAGCGGCGGGTCTGTCCCGATAAGGTTTATGTTTGTCCGAACGTTACAATGCCTCTTGGAGTAAAAGCAATTTTTTGTCATCGGCAATATTCTCATCATTAATGAATTTGCTTAGATTGTCTTCAAAATGTTCGTGGGGCGAGAGGACAAGTTCAAATGGTGTCAATTTATAGGGTTTTGCCATTCTCTAGAGAAAACTGTTTACAAGTCCTGCATTTATTGGCAGTAAAAGTGTGAAAAAGCTACCGCCCGCTTGAAGGAGACGTTTTATTTTAAAATATTTTCCCTTGTTTTTACAAGCCAAGGTGCGTACAGTGGAACGATGTTGCTTTGTCCGTTGTCTAACACCTTCTGACAGTTGAACATTGCCCTCAGTTAAATTTAAACAAAGTTCAGATATTAGATTAATGAAATCATTGTCGACACCATGTTTGAGTATGGCATTCCTAAGCAATGGTTTTGAAGTTCTTAAAACGGAAAATAAATGCCGTTGTTCGTGTAGTTTCTTCAGTGTCATAATGCCAACTAATAGCCTTTTCTACTGTTCACCGGATGATATACTGTAATTTCATTGTTGAAAATGTCGGTGACTACACGTAGATCCTCGGGCGTGCTCTGATTAATTTTCAGCAAAATGTAACCGTAGGGTTTGCTAGTCGCCTGAGTATACGCTGACAACAGAAATTTTGGGGCGCGAGGGTATATCTGTTTATTGTGTTTTTTTCGCGAGCTAGAAACCCGAACGACTTGATAGATAATATAGACAGAAAAATTCAATGCAAGGGTTTGCATACATTTGTTCTGATGAAGCATATTGTGTAGAACTAGGGCTATGGAAATCTGTTCATGGTGGGAGCGAACGGTGAACAGTTGTAGCATTTCCTGTGAGAACTGTTCAATGGATTCAGCCAAATCATCAATAATCAGCCACGAGTTCGATTCAATACTATTGAAAATATAAAGTCCTCGTATGAATTGTATTGGTATGGTTGTGGCAATAGCTTTTATTTTATCATATGACTCCTGCCAAATACTATAGCAATAGTAGATTTTTTTCGGCTTTTCCAAAAACATTTTATCGAAATTTTGAATTATTTTAGTTAAAAGTGTTATTTTCCCCGACATTGAGGGACCACACAGAAACGACCTGAAGGGTATTTTCAGTTGATACATGTTGCTGCTGCTGCTGCTGTTGCTGACAACAGTTGGACTACAAGTAACTGTAAATCATACGTGTCCAATGAATAAGTAGCAATAATTTTCCCATATATCTATCTAGTACTGGTTAACAACAACAACAAAAAAACAATATTTCATGGCAGCATTTATTTCGGCAATATGAAAACAAATATTTGTTCAACGTGAACTGCAACGATATGAAAAACACTTGTTCAACAAGAAAAACAACAATATTTCATGTCAGCATTTATTTCAGCACTGCATGAAAACTTTATTTGTTCAACGTGAACTGCAACGATATGAATAACACTTTATGTTCAACAAGAACAGTTGACAGTATTTCATGGCAGTATTTATTTCGACACTGCATGAAAACTCTATTTGTTCAACATGAACTGCAATGATAAAAATGACACTTATTGTCTTTAAAAACACTTTTTTTTTCCATGAAGAGCAACACTTATTGTCTTTTAAAAACACTTTGTCCATCAACAACAACAACACTTTATTTACATTAGTAGCAAACACACACTTTTCTGTACAAAACATGAGCACTTGGAACATGAACTAGCACAGTTGAACATTATAGTGAATTTAAAGGTGGGATCCCCCCCCCAGGGTCGCGGGGCCGAAGGCCGGCCGGCCGCGGGCGGGACCCTCCCCCCCCCCCCCCTGGGCGGCCGCGGGAAGGGCCTCCCCCCGGGAGTGGCGAGGGTGAAAAAACTGTACAATAGTTATCGTCACTGCTACAGGTTAGTTGAGGTTGGGTTAGTTGAGGTTAGTTAATTTATGAACGGGTTGGGTTAGTTACTTTATGAATGGGTTGGTGATGGTTAGTTGGTTAGTTGGTTAGTCAGGCTAGGTTAATTTATTCAGACCAAGTTGATTGCGATAGTCTGTGCATTTAACTTGGTCTGAAATACGGTAGTGGCCATGAGGTAGGAAACTCACACCATTCTCGAGCACATAGACTTTGTCGGATATACACGACATTGCATTCTTTTCCACTCTCACAGTATTCTATACTGTAGAGAGCAAATTGCAAGCACCTGTGCTCTCGGCACTAGGCTACTTTTTACAAAGTCTCTGTACACGCTCATGTTGAAATTGCTCTTTAAAAACTGTGTAGGCACCCCTTTACACGCCTTCTTTTCATCCCCACTATGAGTTTCAACACAATAAACTTTGGGACCCGGGAACACCCCCCTGGATATCAAATCACTCCCCGTCTCTGATTTTAACTTTAATAGTTGGTTGGGGGCTTGACGTTTCACCAACTCGGGGTAGAGTGATGGAATCCAGTTGGTGAAATCCATCCGCGAGCTGATGTGTTCCCCCTTTTCTAAATCACCCAATAAATCTTCAGTCCCATTTACCTTTAACAGCAGAGAATCTGTATCCCCATAGTAAACTTGAAACTCCCCCTCCCGTGGCCGTTGCACTTTTCACACATTGTAAAAGAACCACAATATGTGATTTCTTGAAATTTCCATTACTGAACTGCCTCCCGCTATATTCTTGTTCAGTACCACATTTCGCTTTTGCCTGTGTAGAAGAACCATGCCAGTCTCTATGCTCGTGAACGATGTAAAATTGGGGTCGGCAATAATTCGTGCACACTCTAGAGGGTCAGTCACGACGTCGCAGCGAGATCTGTTACGAACGCTTTCACACATTTTGCCAAACGCTGAATTTAGGATGAGCTTGTACATTTCCTTCTCCGCCTTTGAATTTTCCCTAGAGCGTTTATCGACAAAAGTGTCGATAAAGGTTTTCAAATAGGGTCGCTGATTGAACTGCAGGACCCTATGTATTTTACTGATTTTGAAGCCGTTGTTCACCATCCAGTGCAAAAGCACATGGTGAACAACGATATTCTCTTTAGGGTCCAAATCAGCAATCAGTTTCTGTTTGGAGGGGGTCCAACGCATCCCCATATCCTCAACCAATGATCGATTGTAGGGGCTCAGAGAGTCCCTGCTCACGGGCCGATTGATACAGGGAAAGACAAAATCTTTGACTGAGCCGTGAAGCGCCAGCGGAATGCGACCGTCAATTTCAAAGAACCATCCTTGTGGCCCATTGTCCTCGACGGTGGTAATGTCGGGGAACTCACAAGGATTGCCAAGCCATTGATAGTTCCCACACAGTAAAGAGTAGTGAGACATTACCGAGGGGTACAATGAGTTCATGTCTAAGAACACTGCATTTGACTTTACACCGGTGCTTTGTCCGGTCGGATCGGTTGATAAGACGCGGTCCCCATGAAAAACATACCCTCCCCTCATTGAACGCTCTACAAAAAGGTGCTGATCTACGTCTGTGATTAGGCCTATTTCCTCCCTGCTAATTTTTAAAATCAAATCCATCACTAAATGGGGTGTGGAAAAATAATAGCCTATATCTAACCCGAACTCTGAATAGATTTGGTCTGTGTTCTTACAGACTATATCCAACAGAGTTAAAACGTCACTGGCCAAGTACAGTCTACAATAATCCCACCCATTTTTACAATCCCCCTTGGACAAGACCTTCTTGGCAAACTCATACTCCTCGGTTGTGCATTCACTGCTGGTCAGTGAATTGTAAAAAGTTTCAATTGGAGGTAGTTTCACCTCACTTAAGCGAGCGCCAGAACAGTAATAGTCGTATGCATATACACCTTTGCAGGTCAACAGATCATACATTTCACCGTCTGGAAAGTGCTGTTTAAGTAAGGGAAAGCTATCAAAATTGTCGCTTTTCTGCACATGAATCAATTGACTCAATTCCTTGGGAAAAAAACTAAAGGAATCTAAAAACCTGATTTCATTTCAACACGTATGCCCTTTATCCACTGCCTGCCATTTCAGTTCGAGAAGCAACAACTTCTCGGCCGATTTGCGAATAATGTTATAGGTAAATGAACTATTTACCCATGGACTATCTACTCCCCCTTCCTCCCTGTGCATACGTACCAGTGCTGGTAAAATAAATTTTAAGTCATAATTAGAGTTGTGGATAAAAACAGGGATAAAAAACTGTTGGCTAACATTTAAATTACACGATTGATGTGCAACTCCCTTAAAATTGCTACCCCCCGAGGATATTTCCTGCCACAAGTGATTATGATCTCTGACTTTCCCCCTCCCCCTCTTTTCCCTTTAGTCCCCTTATCCTCCTCCTCTGCAAACTCCCCCTTACAAACCCAACATATTTTTTGATTTTTAATCGCGAGACGATCCTCTGCCGACAACAACATTGGGTAATGCGTACTTCTCAAACGAGAAATAGCACCATTAGCCGTGCCAATCAGTTTAGTCAGTGCCTTGACCATACACTCGTCCCCCTCATCCAATGTTTCAACTAGTTCTAACAACCGCATGGTGTTAGAACTTTCTCTTTGCGTGTTAGCATAGGACACTGCAATAGCCTGGTGTTCTTTGATTCGGTTTGGATATTGGGGGTCGTTCACCTCCACTAGCTTAGATTCGCAGTCTAAAGATATTTTGTTGCATTGGAGAAGGGTATTCTGGAAATTTTTGAAGCGTAAAATAGCCCTATCCCCTGAAACTGTTTCCACTGTCTGGTAGCCATGCCGGCTACACTGCCTCATGTGATCCCGTAGTTTTATATCACTACGGAATCGAGAGAGGCATGTTGGACAGTAGAAACATTCCCCCCTATGCTTACCCTCCCCCAGAACTCTACTGATCTCTGTAATAGGGTTAAAATGGCAAATTGAATTGGCAGGGTCACTAGATGGGGGTGTATACAACAACCAAACCCAGTGTCTGACCAAATCAATTGACGGGCCCCTTACAGGGAAAACCACCCCCTTCTTTTTAGAACGAGCCCCATCTTCAAATTCAGTTTCATACTGAACCACAGTAACGCCAATATTTAAATGGGCATTAGCCCTTTCAAAAATATCAATAGATCGCAGCGTTACTGGGTATTTCACCTCTCAACAAGAAAAATCTACAGTGGGGAAATTGGACCCTTCCTTCCCATGTACAGCCCAATTGTCTAAATTCGTCTTGGTAGCGTCACGTGCTAGAGGCTCGAATGCTGATATGAGGAAAGCATACCTGAAACATTTTTGATCTGTTTCAAAATAAATCTGCTGGACACCCTGACCACCTTCTATATCTGGACTTTAATTTAAAACTGTACCCGTGTCCCTATGTCCCCCTCTTAAAATAAAATCTTTCTTAAATTTACAAATATTTACATTTAAATTTTCAATAAAAAGAACTAGAGACCCACAACCATTTTCATTATAATTCTCGAGACGTGCTATAATTTAACCTACGCAATCCATGAAAACGACCTCAAAATTATTTAAATTTTAGTAAATTCCGCGCATCTCGAAATGTACATAATGATAATAAACTTAGCTTTTCCCCTCATTTAACTAAAAAACCTTTATAACAATAGAAACCTTAATTGAATCCCTCCCCCACAATTGAATTTGGTTATCCAGAAGTGCACGAATTTTATCTACATAGGCGTGCACAATTTTTACGGGGTCAAAAACAAATTTTCCCCCCATTAGTGAATTAAAAGGGTCTCCAAACGTCGCAGTGTAAACAACTATTACAACAACTCTTGTATATTATCCCCTCCCCCAAGTTGTTCAACAATATCTGGGAAATACACCACTTCAGTTTTTTTAAGTGGACACGTTAGGGTATCGGTGGCTTGAGGAGGAGAAGGGTTCCCCGTTAATTCGTTTGTGAAATTTTCCCCAAGCTGTAGTGTATTTTGGCTCAAGTCCCCCAGCTCAACTGTGCTATTATCTAAATTTAAAAAATCATTTAAATACTCATCAATATTATCAGGTATTTGCACATTAGCGATATCACTCCATGGCGAAATGTTGTTGGAGAGCTCCTCTCCTTCACCAGCTGATGAGGGGGAAGACAAAGAATAAGGGACCAATGGTCGTCCAACCTATAAATGAAAAATAGCTTATTTTCAAAGTGTTCAAATCATCCCCTACTGTTTTTAAAATTTTGATTATTATTTAAAGTCAGCGCTTAGTAGTAGCATTTGGTTAATTCAACTTAAAGTTCCAAAATATCCAACTTAATATAAGATATTTACAATCTAAAACACCGCTTTACATAGAAGGCGGCAATTTGATTTTTTTCAAAAAAAAATAGTTTCAAAGTGTTCAAATCAGCCCAACCTTTTTTTTTTTTTCGGCGTTTTCCGGGCCCGCAGCGCATCCCGCGGCGCTTCTCGGGTCGTTGGCGCTTTACCGAGGCGCTTCTAGGGCCCGCAGTGCTTCCCGACTGGCTCCCATAAAAACTTTACATAATGCCCGTCAAAAGTTGAAATATTCGCTTACACATGCATAAGTCGCTATTTTTCTCTAATCCCATACTGGTTCGGTGAACTCATGAGTTTAATTATTGTAACCCGTCGCGCGCGAGTGTTCCGCAGTCCTAGACTGAACTTCAACAGGTAGGAAAATGCAACAATTAAATGCCGGGAACCGTTAGCTTGGTTTCCCCTCGCTGAAATCTTGACACGATAGAAAGCTATTTACCTGACATTCAGTGCAAATTAGAACGTCAATATGTGCAATAGATAAAAGGAATAATCTCTCTCTTAAAACTATGTGAACGGAATAGCATTCACAGAGTTTCAATGGCGGTGAGCATTAGCAGTTATTGACTTTACTTTTTAAGTTACCAAAAATATTCGATGGCAACTAGACCCCCCCCCTTTTCAGCAATGTCATAAATAGCAATTATTATTTTTGGGGATATAACTTGTTTCGCTCTCACATAGAATTCCAATTTCCTAAATATCTAACGCTAATTTTGCAAACAATTCCGCTATTTTCAGAAATAAACACAAAATTATGTACAATCATTGAAATCCTAGACTTGGTGGCCTAACCGCTAATGATAGAACAAGACAGGAAAAGTGGTGAAACAGATCTATTTATATGCTTGTGCGGAGCTTTAAGCCAAAGATTAAAACTAGTGATATTCTATTGTGAAAAAAAATAGCATTTTGAGTTTCAAAGGTGGTGATTATTAATTGACTAGAAATTACATAAAAATATTCGCTTATGAGATATCGAAGTGATAGCAACAGAGAAAATAGCAAAGATTAGAAAAAAGGGGAGCGGTTTCTTTGCAAAAAAAATTACATTAGATATCTCCGAGGGAGGGGGAGGGGAGAAAACAATGTTTGGGGGGCGAGGGGTTAATATTTTAATATCTCGCTGAGATAAGTTTATATTGGGATTGAAAAATAGTGAAAAGAAAAAACATTGGAAGAAATAGATATATATATTTATATAATATAGGTAGGAAGAAAATGCTCACATTTCCAAATCCCGGCTGCACTTGGGTGCCGGAGGGTCCAGGTAGTGGGTGCTGGATGGTGGTCGGAGTGGCAGCTTTATATTCTTGCGCAGCTGGGCCAGCAATGTCACGGGCTTGCATAGATGAACCCGTGAGGTTCACCATCCTTATGGCCCATTCTCAGGTTGGTTTATGCCCAGACTGTATGGGGACTGGCACTGATGGGGCTTCTTCACTCTCTCTTGCTCTCTGACTGGGTGGTGGCGAAAGGCGTTCTTCACAATTTGACTTAAAAAGAGAAAAAAGTTAATTTCGAAATATTTTCCCCCTTTTTACAGAAAAGAAAGTTCGTATCCTCATCCATATAATTTTGTCTAGAAAAGCATTTATCACTAAGAAAGGTCCCCCTACACCAGTATTTTCAGTAAAGCAAAAATCAAAAACATACTGAACTCAGAAATCAAATGATATTTTGATTAATTTAAAAAAGATTCTTCCTCGAACTCTCAACCCTACCTTACATTTAATGCAAACACTTTTTCTTAATTTTGCAATATTGGAGATAGACATGAGGCCTGTCAAACCCCCCCCTTTCAGTAATGTCCGATATATCTTGTTAGTAATTATTTTTTGTAATAATAACGTTTCACCGGTTACCCAGCAAATACCGGTTACGAATCCAGAAGTTTAATAAACAGCAATCGCTTTTTGATTAAAACCGTTTTAACTTGATACAGAGGGAAAAAAATCATTTATATCATTTAAAACTTTTGTCTTCGTCAATACCTTAATGTTTTAGCAAGCTGGATGTGAATTTCGGGGTTTAAAAATATTTATCACCATTTTAATTATGTGCTTAAAATTGTTTTTATATAATTTACGCCACGTTGAGGGTTTACATTGACACAGTTTAGTCACATCTAGTATTGAATAGACAGAGGTTGATTTTCACTTCTTGATATGATTACAGAAAGAATACATTTATTGAAAAAAGACAAATATTTCTATTGGCAAGAATTATACTTGTAAAAACAGTGTGGGGGTGGTTGACGAGGTTTAGGTAATAAAAAGAACATATTTTATGTTTCCTAGTGACTATCAGGATTGCATGGTGGTTAGGTTTGTGGGGGGAGGGGGTACTTACCTAAATATACTAGAGGGTGACCAAGGAAAATAATTTTATTTTGAAAATAAAAAATGTACTAAATCAGAACTTACATGGTAAATTGTGGCTAGTTGATTGTCACTTTTTGATAGGCTTACAGAAAGAATAAATTTATTGAAAAAAGAGAAATATTTCTATTGGCAAGAATTATACTTGTAAAAACAGTGGGGGGGGTTGTGGGGGCTTAGGTAATAAAAAGAACATATTTCATGTTTCCTAGTGACTATAAGGATTGCATGGTGGTTAGGTTCGTGGGGGGAGGGGGAACTTACCTAAATATACTAGAGGGTGACCAAGGAAAATAATTTTATTTTGAAAATAAAAATGTATTAAATCAGAACTTACATTGCTAATTGTGGCTGTCAAGGCTTCTAATTCATCAAATTTATCAATTGTTGTTTGCACTGTGTCAAAATACTTTTTGATAATTTAATCACATTGCATGCTCGTTATATAAAAAATATCGAGGATGAATTGTTATGTAACTGGGGGGAAACCCATATGTAAACAAGTCTCTGATTGGCTGAGAAAGGATATGTATCCGACTCGCTGATTGGCTGAGAAGGAAACACGTGATCTAACTGTTTCCCGTTATCGGATCAATAAAATTCCCAATCGATTACGCAATCAAGTTCTCGGAAATCCACTTCCCCTTCGATTACGCAATCAAGTTCTCGGAAATCCACTTCCCCTTCGATTACGCAATCAATTTCTCGGAAATTCACTTCCCCCTCGAGTCCTAGATCAATAACATTGTTCCCGTTAGAATTCAATGCGCATGTGCAACCTTCGTCCCGTAGTTATTACACATAGAAACATCAAATAAATCGACCTTGAAAAAAGAGGTCATTGACCGATTACGCAATCTTTCTCCCTAGTGACTCTATGCCCATATTAGGAGCCCTGTCACGATTCAATAAGGCATTTCTACTCATGACCCTTCTTATAAGAAAAAGGAAAATTGTATTTTTTGTAAATACAGGCTCTTATTTCCCACCCTAGGATTCTCAAACATTTTGAACTTGACGACATAATTTTGAGAAAAATCGCACCACTTGTGGCAGGTGCTCTCTCTTTTTCTAGAGTCCTTCTAATTTTTTTATGCTACAAAATTTTGATTGGTAAGTTTAATGAGTAGACTAAAGCTACCCATTAAAGCACCAGGGTGATCGTAACAAGCCAATAATCCTAGAAGGTCGGAAGAGGGCTTATTCGAACAGAAATCACAAGTTCTAGTGCCCCTTTTTAAGTAATCAACAAGACTGGACGGTAACATGCCCATCTCACTCGCCCCTTTTTTCTCCAAAGTCAACTGATTAAAATTTTGAGCCATCCATTTTGTTCAGCATATTTGAAAGGTCAAATAACCACCTGGGGATGACATGATCCCCCACAGCCCCCGGGGAAAAGGCTATAGGTTTGCAGGAAAGCTGGTAAAGGTTCCCTAATGTGCTCTTTACTATAAATTTGGACTTTTTGAGCCAATTCTTCAAGATCGACTCCTGAAACATCAGGGTTGTTTAATTAGAACAAAAAAATCTTTTTAACACTAAGAAAATTTAGCATGAAGAGGGGGATATTCAGGAGGGGACATCCCCCTCATGTACGGAATGATTTCTGTTCGTTTTAAGCTATGATGTTGTTCCTTACTTTCAGTTGAAAAAAATTGTATTTTGTATTTAATTTATTAATAAGATTAGTCCATATGGCGCTGTCAATTAATCGAAGCCTTAGTTTAATGGGGTTTTGCCTCATCTGGCGCTTAATCTACATGTGTCCAATGGAGTTAATACGTATTTCAGCAATGCTCTTAAATAATACCTTCCTTAAGAGAAAACTGACTAGTTTTTAAATCAACTCCATCCCTGATTTGAAAACCAAACTGGTGTTTTTGCAGGTCATATGGCAGTGAAACATGACGTCCTCAGTGGCAGTTTACAATAATTATTATTGGGTTAAAATTAGCTTTCTTGTTGCCCCTTAACATCTCTTTATGACCATCAAGTAAAAAAATAAAAGTTTTTTTCAAATAAAAGAAAGGAGCGAAATTAAAACGAATTTAAAACTTACTCCGAATACAAGGAGGGGGGCTGTTCCCTCCTCAACCGCCCAATCTCCTTTCCAAAATTTCACTTTTTTCCCAATTCCATAAAAACGACTGCTTAAAGACAAGGGCAATTGGAATGGAATTAAAGTATTTTTTACATTGCCTCAAGAACGGAGGAACTTACTATTGTGTGTCTACTTTAAACATTAATATTTTCAGTTCAAGTTTTCTAAAAGGAGATCCGTGAACAAAGCATTTGTACTTTCCTATTATCTACAGTTTTGCACATATAAATGCTTTCAGTAAAGGATTATAAAACTTTAGCATAAACAGTAGGTGATTGAGGATGGGCAGCCCTCCTCATATACGGAATAATTTTGTTCGCTTTCAACTTAATAGATTTCAAATATATAGTATCACCATTAAATAATTTCCTTTTAGTATATACTAATATTAAACGGGTGAATTCTGAGAGTTGGTTGCAATTGACAAGGATCACTCTTTACTTGATTTTTATTACTATATGCCATAAGCGGCTTGAAACATTGAAACTCCTGTCTTAAAAAGGTTGTTATCTCTGCGAATGATTGAACAATAATCTAAATATATTGCCTAGGCCTTGTATTGAAAGTGCCTCTTGGGTTTTGGCGTCCTAATTTGACAAAATCATCTGCATATATTCAAAAAAGGTCGATTAATGCTACTTAAGATCATCATAACAAAGGATTTGAACCAGACTTCCACAAGAATTGAATAAAATTTTGCTTATTATTTTTGAACAGTGGAATTTAGCCAAAGATTGTAGCTGCCTCAGAAGAAACACCAATATAGAAAATTGCATTTAAAATACTTAACCAAGATAAAAGATTTAATCTTTGTCACTTACAGAACAGTAGCGTCAACTCACCCAACTTTGGGGAGTGGGAGGGGGGCATAAAGTATTTTTTTAATCTGGTAGGGCAAAAATCTAGGGGGGCTCGCAATCGATGTTTGCGATGGACAGTCTTAAGAGTGGAATAAAAACGCCAGAAATACCGAAATTGAATAAAAACTATAGGTAAATCCATAAAATTCTGATATATGAGTAGTATGTTACCTTATACTTTGCGGCCTTTATGTTCCATCCTGTGTTATTTGCGTACGGCACGCTCCCTGGCACCTTTCCATGGTTGATTACCAGACTGATTATTGCTATTGTTGTCAATTGAATATGGAATTATACAAAACCTACCACATAGCTTTCTTGGTCTACCAGACATGTTTCTGGGCCAACCAGACAGGTTTCTGAGCCAACTCTAAGTTTCTGGGCCTTTAAGTTCTCTGGCAGCTTTCCAAGACAGATTACCAGACTAGTTATTTGGCAGTGTATAATGTGGTCAAACAGGTTTTTTTCTGTTATTGTTGTCAATTGCACAATGAATATACGTCATGAGTTCACATGTACATTCTTAAAAAAAAACTGATATGATATAAGGGAGTCAAACATGTTTCGGGAGCATGCACGAAATTATTTAACTCAACCGAACTGGTTTTTAGAGGTAACATCCGTTTTTTATGAGCCAATCAGAGAGCGGAGGTTGCTCCATATACGATAACTTGATTTGTGGTTGGGATTTGAATAAAAGGAATGGTTTCCATTGCAATTCATATTAGTAAGAGAATTGAATTCAGAGAGAATAGTCTATTTGAGAACATGTTTGTGGAGAAAAAAAGTTACTCGTGCATTTACATTATTGGAGATTAATGATGGAGCCGACAGCAGCAGCAACCATATACGAGTACCCAATGTGGCTGTGGAAATAACCGCTGGCTGTAGACTATGCCTTGAATGGGACACTATGTATGCTAGATACGTGATATCATTAAGCAAGTTTAAGCAGGAGGACCAACTATGTTTTGCTGGAAAAGTGAATATTCTCCATATAAATAAACTTCGATCACTATCAGATGTTCTATCGAAATATATTGATGAGAATAAAATGCATCAGTGAATATTATTATTGTAATTTTGTTCAATTAAATTGTTTCCAAACCAAAACTAATTTTCTTTCTATAGTAGACTAGCATATATTTTTAGAGTAGAAAAAAAAAACAATTCTGGTTCGTCTGAAGTTGGTTGTGAGAGTTTTAGGACTCTAAAACTTCGATGGATTTGAGAAAGAGCGAATCATGGGAAATCTAGTGCTTATGGACAAACTGGTGAATCTAGATAATAATTTTTTAGAGTTGTCTATTCAAAAGAAGATATTTTTTCGAGGGATGTTTGTCGATATAATGAAAAGTGATTCTCCATCATTAGACTATTGTATGAAGCTTCTACGTCGTGGTCCAAATGCATTTACACAATTTATTGATATATAGATCGCGACACGACAAAATGATATTTTGGATATGCTTTTAAACATTAGTTTAGAAATTTAGGACTTTTTTCATGGGAAAGATGGTGCTCAAGGATGATTTACTCCTCTCTCACTATCTCCGACAATTTTTGTTGTTGCTAGCTCAGTTTCATTGTGGCAGTGAGAGTGTCAACACATGAAAAAATGTTCCATACATGTCCGCTATGTATGTACACACTGGGCAGCTGGTCATCATGTGAGAATTGCACAATTACTGACGAGTATGACGAAGAGTGTACATTATACAACCCGTGTAAATTGCAATTAAGATATGCTCTACAAATTAACGGTGGTAATTCCTGTCTTGAATATGCGTATAACTCCCATCCTAGAGGGCAACTATGCTCCAATTGCCATTATGATAAATGTCATCAGTGGGAGAATACATATCCTGGTATGATAGGAAATAATCCTAACCGTGATTTTAGTTTATTGCTACGAGATTGGTATCGTCGTGGTTTTAGATTGTTCTGGGAGGTGGAGCCGGGTCAAAGATTCAACTATTGGGACAACAAAAGAATATGGGTTCTAATTCATCGTTGTTAAGACAATTGGTCTTATGAATATAAGCTCACTAATTTTTATTTGGCTGTGCCGGAATGTGATTCAACTCTTGAGGACCCTGTTTGTGAAATTGCTTCAAATAGACAAATTGAAACATATGAATTCTATAGAATGAATGAGAATAGTCTCATTGACTATACAAAGAGACATGACAATAGGGAAGTTACACTCTACTGTAGAAAATATGACCCTAACATTACACTATATCAGGATCAGTACACTGTGAAATCAGAGAATGTACCTACACTAGTTGTTGTTGACAAATACCTATACTTAGTAAAATATGAAATCTAAAGACTAAATAAGTCGTTTTTTTATTTATATAAATTTTTATCAATAAAAAATTTAACATAAATTTCTATAACATTTTGTTAGTAGGGCACTAAAATCAATATTAAATACGCTTGTAAGTATATTTTACACTATAAAGTCTTTGAATCGAGGTAAGTTAAAGTAGATGTCGAGAAACTGCTTGTAGGTGTAGCCACCACATCTGAACATGAAAAAGAGTAGTGCATGAAAGCCACATGTCTTAGTCGTTAAATCCTGTACTCTTCGTTGATTTTGAATAATGGTTTTCCCACTGCTTTCAATAAAATTGCTGATGTATGGAGTGTAGAATTTATACGATAGGCCAAGAGGATAAAAAAATTCAATATTCTTCGCTGTTTGAAAGATGCATAGCCAATGGCCGGTCTTCAAAGTCGATGGACTGCTATTAACAATGATTAGGGTATTGTTAACACTTGGAATTTTCTCAATGAAGTCCGAAGGTATGCAATAGGACTTGTACTGGGACCTGTATGGATCCATACTAAATACGTTGATTATTTGGTTTGTGTTCATGGTGCTAGGTCTAGTAGAACACTGCCGTCGGGTGTGATTTCCCAATAGGTTTCAAATTGAGTCAGTGATATTAGCGTGATACTCTCAGTCAGAGCATTGGCAAATGTACACTCTAAACGTACATTCCCTGTTCGTACTATGCTCAAATCCTGAGACCCCGAAAAGTTCAAAATAATTACACCTTCATTTTTTTAAAAGATTGAATTGGTTATTCCATTTTCAAATAGTTGAGATTCATAATCTAGGGATTGCATGGTCATCTCGTACAGAGCTCTATAGGATTTTTTGTCAAATGATAGAGTGTACAGTGGAAAACCATTCACTTTGCACACAAGGCTAGATAGACCGAAAAAACTAAAATCATGGGGGGATTCAGTCTAGGATCCAACAGCACTACCACTCTTCACAAAGGCCAAAGCCAATTTTGATGGGATTTCTCCATTGATAATGATGAATCGCTATAGCTACGAGAGCCGGTGGCAATGTGACGTTGATTGGTGATCGTATGAGGTACAAGAATTTTAATGTTGTTGCCACTTGCTCTTGGCTTTTCCACTGCCAACGCAACTGAGCTCATAACTTGTTGTTTTCGGACGTGGACAATTGCCGATTTGATAATGACATTTGCATCGGGTGCTGCTGAAAGTGTTTTTCTTAAAAAGAAATTCGATGGGGTCAGCTGTAACTTTATGTCAATCTTGACATTGGGGGTTAACCATTGGGATATATTGAATATATCGTGATTTAATTTTCCAACCAGATGATACTCCTGGTTCACTGCGGTAATCAACTCACCATCAGTATCAACACCTGATCGATACTCATAGCCCAATGATTGTCCTCTCAACTCCTTGTATGCCTTTGGTGTCATCATCATAAATTCTATTTAGCTTGCATATTTTGATAAATTATTGCTAGTGCTCACCAATGTTCCATTAATAAATACATTAGTTTGTGTGAAGAGATTGTGTAGAAAAAAGGTCTCGCAGGAGAGACCATCGGCAGCATTTGGAGTTGTATTATCTGACCTTCTCTTCGACACTATATTCAAATAAATAGATGTTGACGACAAATCAATGAATTAGTCTTAATTTAAAAATTTTTTAAGGTTTATAGTTTCAAAGAAGGGTTGTTGGGGGTGAAATTGTTCATAGTAGCCATACTTGACACTGACATCAACATTTTCAGCATTGAATAGATTCAATGAGGAACTAATTGATGGATATGATTCCTTGTGGGGGAGATAAGTCATCTTAAGAGAAGAAATCCTTCTTTGATCTAACAATATTTTTCTTTTTCTTCTTCTGCTTATTGGTCTTCCTTGTTTTCTTCCTCAAAGTCCTTGTTGATGTCCTTCGCTTCCCGCCTGGGTGGAGACTGATGAGTGAATGATTTGCACGCATCCTTTTCAATCCCTCCCCATTTTGCCGAGATTTTAATTGCTCACCAACGGCTCTTGCTGAAGATCTAATATTTTCCTTAAAACTCTCCTTGAAATTCTTGCCCGACCCCCAGTCCTGTAGTGTGGAGGCAGCAAAATCCGATGCAGCAGGCACAAGATATCTTCTGGAAAAGGGTACTTTTGAACAAAAGAGCCAAAAAGACTAGCTACCATGACCGTAGCTAGACATTGTTATACGACCAGTTCAGTAGTTTAATCAATTGCTTATATCATGAGGATTTAGCATATTAACATAATAATTAATATTG